>NC_043704.1:58346261-58449124 GCF_006229205.1 Suricata suricatta
GGAGAGGAGGCAGTGGCCGCCGGGGCCGAGGAGGGGCGAGCTGAGCACCGCTAGCCTGGAGTGGCCAGTCGGCGGCGGCTGGAGCTGCGGCGGGGCCGGGCCGGGGGCCGGGAGCCTGTGGGGGGCCGGAGGGAGGGAGGGAGGGCGGAGGCCCAGGCAAGAGGGCGGCGGGGCCGGTGGAGAGCCGCGGCTCGAGGAGAGATGAGACGGTGAGTGGGAGCCGGGGGCGCCGAGTTGCTTTGCTTCTCTTGCAGGCTATAGGGACAAAAGCCCGGGCTAGGGTTAGCGGGACCCTGGCCGCGCAGCTTTGGGGGCCCTGGACCCCGGGGGTTGGCTGGACCCTGTAGTAGAGTGTCGGGCGTGAGATACAGACTGATTGCAGGGAACGGGAGGGATTTTGGGGGGACCGGAGGCAACTTTTGCCCAGAACTCTGGAATGACTCCGGGGAGAGGGATGGGGATCTTTGGTGCAGAGCTGCTTTGTCGCGATGGGCGGAGGAAAGAGAAGGTCTGCTGCTGGACGGTGTGGGGCGCGGGATTCAGAGAAGACCCCCCTCTCCACCTCCCCCAAATATCTGGCTAGCTGCGTTTCCTATTCCACTGTTTCAAAAGTGGGGCTCGCAAGTTTGAATCGCGCAGAACCTCAGATTCCGCTTTGGCTTTCGATCCCCAAAAGTTTGTGGTCTGGCGGTGTCCGCAGCCCTAGATATAGCGGCTGGAAGCACTGGGGGAATGTTCGGAACCCCTGTTTCACGCGCGTCCGGCAGGGCGGAGGCGCGGCTGAAATGTATGCTGGTACATTCAATCACTTAGCTCCTGCGGTCGTCACTAATCCAGGTGCCCAGGAGCTGGCTAACTCCCGCCAACGCCAGGAAATTTAAAGGCTGACAGGCTGCCCCTTCCAGGTTGTGGTGTCCTGTTTGGAAGAGCTTCGGAAGTCGAACCTGCTTCCAGAGCCTGCGCATGTACCTTTCTTATGTAAAAGAGGGAACTGTGCTCGCCGCCTTTTAAATTGGTAGACTTGCCTGGGGCTGGAATTACTCTGGGCAGGCCCTGCCCTCGTCCCTGGAAGTCTTCGTTGTGCAGCTCTGGAGTAGCTCTCAGGAGTTCTAGAATGCACAACTAAGCACTGCCAAACGCGGCCGGGAGTGGAACTAGAAGCAGCATACGGATGTGGATTCCTTTTAGTAGCATTATTTGCCAGCCATATTCCTTTTCATTCTACAAATGTGTAAGTTGCAGATACTTCTTTGCAAGTATTGGAATTTAACTTTAAGCTCTGTTGTTTGGTTTAAGTGTTTGACATATGTCCCTGAGGTTCTGACATCGTCTGAATTCTGCGATCTAGATGAAGTTCAGTTTCATAGGGTTAAACTTTTGCCCTGAGAGCTCTTGAATTCTTGCTTTTTGGTAGGATAGCAACAGAGTAGTTGGATTTGGGATAAATAAACCTTTAGAGTTGCCCACTGTTTTAACAGAATGACTATATCCCTGGTACCATTGCCGTCAATTATGTAAATATTTGTTTGATTAAAGAGCTGAGTTATTTGAAAAGTAACAGTTGGGTCTATTCAAGATTCCCTTTTCATATCCTGGAGTTAGTTCTTTAAAAGTGTTTTTTTTTTTTCCCACCTTACATTTTTAATATGGAAATGTAAACATATGTACTTAAGAAACTCTGTAAAGTTCTCAGAACGTTTATAACTGGCATATCCTTTAAAACCAAGGAGAGTCGAGTTTTTGCTCTTAGTTGACTAGTGTAGCCTTCACCTCCTGAGACCCAGAGGTTTGCAAATCTCAGCCTTTCTCACCAATGGGAAAATGAGATGTTTGGTTAAGAGTAGTAATCATTTCAGTTTGCAGGCTTCGGTGTGTCTCATGCGCCAGGCGGCTGCTGTCCCTTTGGGCAGGGGACTGTAGGGGGTGTCTCTTGGATGCCTGTTTGAAGTGGTGGGGGAAAAAAATACTTGGGGAATTGAGCTAAGAGTTTGCTAAGCCCTGTCTTAAAGAATCTAGACCAAAGCCAGAACTCATTAGCGTCCTTTTCAGAAACATTTTTTATTTACTGGCTTTGTACCAGAGAAGGAAGAAACAGCCAAAGTGATTATACCAACCACTGGTTTTCCTTATTCTCATCCATGCCCTATTGTGAGGTCTCTAAGGATTGATTCTAGAGTGTACTAGGGAAGTTACTGTGAAAAATCTGATTCCTTTTGGATACTTTTAAAGAGCAGCTGAGGTTATGACTTCGTATGCTAATTCTCAGCCCTTAGCAGGAGGCAGGCTATGAATGATTTGTAAAGGCTGTGCTTTGTACTTCTTACAAGTGGAATACATGTGCTTTATAAATCTGACTGTTAGCTCTTGGTGTACTTTACTTATTAAGAGTGTAAATGTTGTCCATTTGAAACAAAGAAACAAACCAATTCTAAGCTGTGTGCATTATTTTAAAGCCTTTATATCCATTATAGCAGTGGTTCTCAATTGGGAATGGGGGTCGATTTTGCTCCACAAGGGATATTGGCTAATGTATGGAGACATTTTTGGTTGTCCATCTGGAGGTAGGGAACAGGCCCCCCCCCCCCCCCCCGCCCCCAACTGGGCTGACATCTATAGTGGGTAGAGGCCTCAGTTACACTGTAATATCCTACAATGCACAGAACACACAAAGAATTCTCTAGCCCCCCAAATCTAGAATACTGCTCTAGAATAATACACTAAAATACCAGAGCGTTACCTCGTGGGCATCTGTTAATAAGATTAGGGATCTTAATCTAATTTGGATCCTCAAGAAACCAACTGTGTTCTTGTTAAACACAAAGAGACCATGTCATAGAAGCCTTTTTGCAGCACCAGATTCTTTTGCCCTTGGCATTGAGAGTCTTACTATACCAAAGATGTGAAAGAGTTTGTGTTCATTAACAACTTTGAGTTCACTTAAAAATCACAGAATTTGGGAGTATTAGAGTGCAGGGGAGACTCAAAGATCACCAAGTTCAACCTTCTTATTCTATAGATGTACAAACAGAGATGCCTGGAGATTAGTGACTCATAAGATGTCATGTGAGTTTGTGGCAGACATAGTCCTAGGTACAACCCAGAATTAGGGAGTTTAGAAATTGGTACTTAAGCAACTGTAATTTTTTTTTATTAGTGGGCTTGACCATTTGTGAGCATTTAGAGGTACCATTCTTCATGAGGAAATAAATAAACCCTTTGATTGGGGAAGAGTGACATTAGCCATGGTGGCTGTGGAGCATATGCCTGGGTGTGTCAGCCCTAAGAAGGAGATAATTCCATTGTGTGACCTGTGACACTCTACGTCTGATGCCGACACTGTCCTTCCCATGGCAGAGTGGGCACCAGATGGTCCCACAAGCTTAGCAGATGCTGCTTTTTAATTCAGGTACAAAATAGAACATCTGAGATTTTCCATTCCTCCCTGCCTCATGGGTTAAGAGTAGAAGACATGAATGGATCGGGTTGTCTTAGACAGGAGGGAAATGAGAGAGGCCTGCTGAGTATGAGGTTTGAAAAGACACCTGGCGTATAAGGAAAGGAGGAGTGATGGAGGCAATTCAGAAGCTGATGAATGGCTGTTTACAGTAAGTATGATTGCATAGAACTTGGGTTAGGAATCTGAAGGCAGTTCATGTTTAGCTATCCTTTGGGCGAGTAAGACAAAATAATCCTGGGAATAAAAGGAAATCTTTTTATCTAACTCCTTTGCCCACAATGCACTCACTTGACTGGATAGTGCAGTCAAATCTTCTAACTTCTGTGCCATTGTTACTTTCTCAAACCGCAGTCTCTACCATTCCGCCTGTTTCCCTGGTGGGGAAGAATATGACAGTGTAAAGTGATTGTTGATTTTCTAGGAGAGTTTAAAAAAGCATGGCATTTGTGAATGGCTCTGTTTATACAAAGGGGTTATCTCAGTGAGTTTTGAATTATCAAAAAATCTGTGCCCATATGGCCTGGTCCGTTACAAACTTGTACTCTCACATTTACATTTCTCTGATTGGCCGTTAGGCCTGTGGTTAGGAATTCTTGTTCTGTGTGCTCAGTGTCCCTGCCAGGGTAGTTATAATCAGTCCTCAGGTCTGGGAGGTTCTGGCTTAGAGGAGACTTTTTTAGTATGCCTTTCCTGGGAGAGGTCAGAACTCTGAACTGTGCTGAGGTGAGTTCTTATCATTTTGATAACTAGCCAATGGGTGCACCTCAAAGCCAAGTATGTGGTAGTATATTTAGAAATGATTTGAAAGTGATGACTTTTTTAAGGGGTCTGCTCCCTGCAGATACTATAATAAAGAAGGGCAGCAACCTTCTCATTATCACCTTCCATGTAGTTATTACTGTTACTTTTTTTTAAGATGATGGGAGAGAAGATATGAGTGGCTTTGTTTTGTTTTTTTTAAATAACTGTTGGCTGGAAATATTTATTGGCATTTGAGTAATGTGACTCTTGTCTTTTGAAAATGAATAAGACTAAAAATGGTAGCTCAGGGTGTCAGATCCCTTCAAGATAAACAAACAAGAACTTGTCTTTGTCACACAGGATTTGAATCCTCTAGGGGTTAATTTCAGTTGTTTTCATGATATTTAAGGGATGCTTCTTACAGTTGAAAAGAGGCTTTGTGCTGTATCTGCTTTAAGGGCAAGACTATGGGGCGCCCGGGTGGCTCAGTTGGTTAAGCGGCCGACTTCATCTCTGATCATGATCTTGTGGTTCGTGAGTTTGAGGCCTGCGTTGGGCTCTGTGCTGATGGCTCAGAGCCCGAAGCCTGCTTTAGATTTTGTGTCTCCTTCTCTCTGCCCGTCCCCTGCTCATGCTTTGTCTCTCTCTCTCTCTCTCTCTCTCAAAAATAAACATTAAAAAAATTTAAAACAAAGGACAAGACTGTTATGTGTAGCTGCTAGTGGGCAATAATAGAAACCCAGGTTTAAAAAGCATTTTATTGAGGTGTTGGTGGGAAAGCCAGGGTTTGGAGAAGCTTGCTATACAAAGAAACAGATAAGTAAGACCTAGAATAGCAAGCAAAATTACATGGAAAAGTTTCAGAGGTTTTTACAAGAGATATTTTTTTTTGTTTAGTGTGTGAAAATTGATTTATTAGACAAACTGCTTTTTCCTACTTTGCTAATGAAGGGGAAGGAAAAGTTTGTGCATGCCAATTACCTCAAGCAGGGTCTGCCTTTTCTAAGACTTGCTGCTAACTCTGGAGTTGAGTGGAAATTAGTGTTGATCATCGTAGAATATTTGGTTTACACATCGTGTGTGACTTCTCCAGATGGCAGTAGGCTTGTGGAATTAACATATGGAATAGCAAAAAGCTGAAAGTTACAAGATTTTTCCTAGGTGTGTTTCTTGACCCCGTACTGCTAAAACAAGGTAAAAGCAAAGGAAAGCCTGCTCCTGCATTCTTGACCAGTTCAGACCCAGTGTGAATAGTGCTTCATAGCCAAGAGATACTCAGAGGAGACTAGGAAGTGATGTCTGGCTGCCACACTGCTTACGTCATTGCAGAAGTAGGCTTTCGAAAACAGCTTAAGATTTATTAAGGAAATTGCAAGCCCTGGGAATGCAGAGCACATATTTCTTATACATCATGCTGAATCAAATGCCCATATTATGTTGCATTCCTATAACTCTGACCAGGCCTCTGTCCCACTCTGTTATGCTGAAACAATTTACCATGCCCTTGGAATGTCATGGGCAATGACACTGGTGCAAGCTTTTCCCAATTAGGTAGCTGCCACCTTATCACTAAAACATGTTTCTGTTGTTTGGTCATTTCCATGCCCTGCATTGTATAACTGGCACTCCTGTGTTATTTAACCAGTATCTATCTCTTGGTCCAAAAAGTTGGAGCAGAAAGAACACCCAGTTCACCCTTACCAGTTTAAATATGGGAAGCCTCAGCGAACACAAGGTGAGGACAGGAGAAGTGACTTGTCCAGCTCCTACTTCTCTTGGTGATTTTGGCAGAACCAGGACTAGGTCAGGTCTCCTGACTCATGTTCCTGGCATCCTGTCTAGTGTTCTTTCTACTGGATTGCCCATTACAGTAAAAATAACATCCTACTGAAACCATTTCCTTTATTAGGTCTTTTGGCCAGAGTTATAAACAACAACGTTGATTAAATTTAATAAAGTTAGTTGATTATGGATCTCTGCTGGTTCAAGTCCTTTCTCTTATCCTTTCAAGCAATCAGTGGTCCAAAGGTAGGCATCAGGAGAGGGAAAAACTAAATGTCTTATAATACCCACTCTGTAATCAACCATTAAGTAATGAAGACATGGTACCTTTACTGTTCTGTTTACTTTATGGCATTTTAAAAATCTATCGGCTCAATTTTTTTTAATGTTTATTTATTTTTGAAAGAGAGAGAGAGAGAGAGAGAGAGAGAGAGAGAGAGAGAGAGAGAGAGAGAGAGAGACAGGGTATAAGCAGGGGAGGGGCAGACAGAGAGGAAGACACAGAATCTGAAACAGGCTTCAGGATCTGAGCTGTCAGCACAGAGCCCAACAGGGGGCTTGAACCCACAAACTATAAGATCATGACCTGAGCTGAAGTCGAACGCTTAACTGACTGAGCCACCCAGCTGCCCGCTTTGGCTTAAGTTTCGTGTTGAAGGGAAAAACACAACTATGGAAGGTGTGGTCATTTTGTGTACCATCTCTCCTGAGCCTACATGCTCGGACTATTTCTGGTTCCTACATTTTGGGTAAGAGAATGGGGAATGTAGTGTTTTGGGGTTTGGGGACTGTTACTTTGGAAGATTATAAAATGACTCTCAAGAGAGTGTATTTTGATCAGAGACTGGACTGGAGACAGGGTGGTGGAACAATCAGAGTTTGATCCCATAGACTCTCAGCTTCTAATTCAAGTCCCCAGGTGGTGGATTCTGGGTCAAGAGAGAGCATCTTTATTCCCTTGGAATCCTAGGGTCAATATTTTTCTTGTCTGAAATTGGCTTTGAGCTAGAAGGATGTTGGAGTAGTCTTCTGCCTTAGGAAGTGGACCTGAAGGAGGGTGCACACACATAGTCATGACCTCCAGTTTAGCTATTTTGTGACCGCCCCCCCCCCCCCCCCGTAGTTTTGTCTTCACTGTGGGGATCATGTAATAGGAGGATTCTTCCAGGTCTGTTGTCAGAATCACCTCCACCCAAGGATGAAATCTACCAATGATCAGAAATAAAAAACATCTGGAAACACTAAATTTACTTGGGAAAATTTTAGGAATCTTAATGTTGACCTGAAAATGTTTTAGGAATCTATAAGAAACCCTGAAAATATGGGTCTATATAATTTCCTTTAACTCTCTCACTTTCGAAGAGGAAGTAACCTAATTTAAGAATCTACAAAGCATGGCAGTCTCTTAGCATAAAATATATAAAGTGTGTGTATGTGAGTGTATTCAAGTTTTTCAAGGCTCACATTCTTCAAGATATAGCAAGGTTGGCAGTTTTTGTGAATAGTTTTACATTTTATCTTTCTAAAGAGGTGGTTTTTCTTTGGTCACACGTAGTGGTAAAATTTAGTTACTGCACCTACCATTATGGTGCAAGTATTCTGAATATACCAAATGGCCTGAAAGTTGCAGTCTGAACAATGCATTTTTTTTTCAAATTTTTCCCATATACTTAAACAATCAGCTTTAGGAGCTTAATTCAATATGCTAGAGGATTAATATTTCATACATAAAAGAAATAAGCTAGGAGCCACTGATATGACCCTATCACACTTTGTCATGTGAGCTACTGTAATGTTAAGTCCATATATATTCATGTATTTTTATTCATATTGATTTGCAAAATGTATACATCTCACTTTTTAACTATTTTATTATGGAAAGTTTTAAACATACACAAAAGTTAACAGAACAATACAGTGAAATCTCATGTATCTTTCATGTGTCATGTTAATCTTGTTTCATTTGTAGACCTTGCTTCTTCCCCCAAAACATGGAAGGTTATAAACTAAATTTTAAACACTGTGCTATTCATTCACAAATAATTTAAAATGTAACTCTAAGGAATTAGGATTTTTTAAAAGTTTATTTATTTATTTATTTTGAGAGAGCAAGGGCGGGGAGGGGCAGACAGAGAGAACCCTAAGACGCCTCCGCACTGTCCGTGCAAAGCCCAGTACGGGCTTGAACTCATAAATACTGAGATCATGACCTGAGCCGAAATCAAGAATCAGAAGCTTAACCTACTTAGCCAACCCAGGTGCCCCAGAAGAGGTTTGGGATTTTTAAAAAATGTAAACATATCATTAGCACACCTGAAAAAATAGCCATACTTATAATATCATCTGTGTTATCATCAACGCTCAGAAACTCTCCTGAATCTTTTAATCTAGAACAGTTCCCTCTCTGTCTTGTTCTTTTTTTTTCCTCGCCATATGCTGGTTAAAGATATTGTTCTTTTTTTTTTCTGTAGCCTTTTCCATGTTCTAGACTTAAGTGATAGCATCTCTGTGGTGCTGTTTACTGTATTCCTTCCTATTTTCTATAATTGAAGACAGCATGTTTTAATTTGAGACCTTTCCTACCATGTCACCGTGTTCAACTTAATTTATTATAAATATATATAATATAGATATACTTACTGGATTATTATTGTGTCTCTTTTAAGTATTGTTAATGCTACGTTTATAATGGTGTAAACACATGTGTGAGTCTGATAAAAGTCACATCTTAAGGACTTAGGTAAAAGTCAGGAATTATGTTGGTAGAAAGGGAGTTTGAATGTCCCATAGGTATTTTGAGGTTGTTTCTGCTTTGTCTCCTTCCTTTTGCCTTCCTCACTGGCTGGAGAGAGCTATCACAGGAAATCTGCTGCCAAATTCCTTGGAGAATCTAAAGAATATTTTAAAATTCACACGAACAAGTCTTATTCAAGAAGCTAGCACAAAATTTTTTAATCCCCACAAATGATGTTTTACCCTCTTCACTAAGAGACCTTTATGATTTTTAGGGATGCCTGGGTGGCTCAGTGGTGTAAGTATTCGACTCTTGATTTTAGCTCAGGTCATGATCTCATTGTTGGTGAGTTCCAGCCCCACTTTGGACTCCGCACTGCTTGGGATTCTCTCTCTTTCTCTCCCTCTGCCCTTCCCCTGCATTCTTACTCTCTCTCTCAAAATAAATGAAATAAACATTTAAAAAAGAGGCCTGTAAGATTTTTATTCCTATAAAACACTCTAGACTTATTTAAAAGTAGCCTCTGATCACAGGAGAAAAGATCCCCATTTAAAGTATGGTTATCACTATTGATGGTGATTACTTTTAGGAACATTTGGATACCATCTGGAATCCTCTTTTGGACAGAGCTTAGACTTCAGGACAGCAAGAGACGACAGAAGGGAATGGTAGCGTGAGGTTAGACTCCTTTATTGTGATAGGAAGAAGCTGGGACTCTTTTTAACTTTCTGTCCTCACTTCTCCCATCTGCGTTAAATGTTCTCACTATCCCCCATCACTCACCGCTGCTGGCTGTGCTCTTTCCTCCCTGCAGCCAGATTTCATGCTTTTTGTTCTGTCTTTAATGGTTTCCCTGACCTCTTTGTTTAGGTGATTTAAGAATATAACAGAATAAAACAAATGCAAAACCAAAAAGCAAACCTAGAGAGAAAGGAAGGGTGTGATCCCAAGGGTTCACACCTTTCTCCCCAGCCCGCCAGTGGGCCACCCGGACACCTGGCCAGTTCCGAGGGTGCCGCAAGTTGCCTGGGTCCTGGAGAACCTTGGATGGCAGTCTCGAAAAGCCTTCGTGCATCTTAGGCTGCTGTGGGCATGTGGGCAGCATGTGTCTGTCTCTGGGTGTCTGTGAGGGTGTGTGTGCCTGACTGCACACAGTAAGATTGACAGCAGCCTGTCAGTACGTTCATTCTGCACGGACAAAACGGCCTCCTTAGTCTGCCATTAAAATACATTTATTCCTGTCGAGCTGCTTTTTTTTGGATCTTTCTGAAAGATGAAAATATCCTCCTTGGAGATTATCAACCTATTTATATATGTCTAATGGTTAATAATTATTTTGTTCAAATAGGCAGATCTTTAAATACTGTTTATTTATTTTGAGAAGAGGGAAGAGGGGCAGAGAGGGAGACAGAGAATCCCAAGCAGGCTCCGAGCTGTCAGCACAGAGCCCGATGCCAGGCTCCATCTCCCCGATCTCAGGAACTGCGAGATCATGACCTGAGCTGAAATCAAGAGTTGGATGCTCAACCAACTGAGCCACCCAGGCACTCCTAGGAAGATCTTTAAATGACAACGAACATGATGCCAGGGAAGAGTGGGAACGCATTTGCCGCTATGTTGATTTGCAAAAAGAACAAGAAGGCTACTATGCCTGCTAACAGAAGTGTTTTTCTTCTCTGTGCTGGGATATAAAATCTTGAGTGAGGAAGAGGAGTTGAAAGGAACTAAGTTTAGGAAGTGGGATGAGTGAGGGGGAGATGAGGATCTGTTGAGACCATGATTTAGGGATGCTTGCAGAAACTGTGTGAGGAGGTGATCTGTGAGGGAGACAGGATCTGGGGGTATTTGCCTGGAGGAGGTGTGTGCCAGTGGGTGTGGGGCTGAGCAGAGAAGTGAGGCTTGTTTGCAGAGATGGACGAGGCCGGGGCGGATTTAGTGATGAAAGGAAATATTTCTGTAAAAGGAGGGTGTGTTTGCGGAAGGGAGAGCTGAGAAGATTGAAGATTTAAGTGAGGATGATGTTTGGATTAACAGAGGATGGGGGAAATGGCTGCTTTGGGGGTTTTGAAATAAGAATATTGCTAGAGAAGGAAGTGGTTGTTCCTAAAGCTTCTAATTAGCACCCCCCCCCCCACCAATTGTGTTTTCTTGTTGGGATTAGCGGAAAAAGAGGAGGTTTTGTATCCATTGTTCTCCGTTCTTTAGCTTTGAGTTTGGGGCTGAAAGAGATTCCCCGGTTTTCCCTTTTCATCCTCTAAAAGCTGCTCCTCAGCCCCATCTGCTGCCACAGGAACACCCCTCCTCCCAAGAACTCATGTAAAGAATGGCACTACTTCTGAGGGACTGCTCCAAGCTGGTGTCTGAACTCGATTACATGTCATCAGTGCGCGCTTTATTTATAACATCACCATATTGTAAACATCAGCACTGAAAGAGACCAGCCTGCGGACCACCAGTGTTCTGGGAGAGCTTTGAAACCCCTGTCAGCCACTGTCTGCGACAACATATGTTCCCAGAGCCAGCGCCTGGGCTTGGAGGGCCCAGTAGTAGGACACATTAGAGACGCAAGCTTTTTTATAAAGTGGAAATTTTAACCTATACCCTCTGAGTCTTGGGGGCTATTATTTTTTTCTGAATTTGCTTCTGTAATCTACATCCTCACCTTTTCCCAACCATATGAAACAGTCTCCACTTTGCAGTTCACCTGCTCTGCTCGGGCAGGTCTGCTTTGATTAATCCCCACTGTTCTGAGTGACCCTGAGAGGCGTCTGTGCATTGCCACGTCAGATGACAAGTAGCGTGTTGTATACTGCAGGACTCCTCCAAACTCCTTTGGGTTTCTGGATACCTGCTTTTATATGGACCAGACTGTGAGTCTTTCTCCCTTAACACAACACAACCCAATGCAGCACAAGGAACACAACACACACTTTGTTTTGATTTGCCCTTTTTTTTTTTTTTAACACTTTGCTCAGTGAGAATGTTTTCAACATCTTGAAACCAAGATCCCTGAAGCTCTGGAAATCGCAGTGCTGTCAATTCACTGTTGGGGACATAGTTTGAATGAGATCAGCTTCACTGTATTGTTACTGAGTGTAAATGGCGCTGGAGAATTCAGTTTTAAAACAGATACCAGAACCATGTGTCAAAGAGAAAAGGAGCTATCAAGGCACTGATCAACATGATCCTTGAGATTAGTTTTGTAAGTCATTTTCTTCTCTAGGGAAAACATATTATGAGTTTCTGTGGTATCATCCAGAGATCTCTTCATGTCTTCTGGCATTTTCTAATTGACAGTGAGCTGATGTACATTTCAGGTGATAAAATAATGGGAGCTCTGTGGGGGTGGAGGGGATTCAATTTATCCATTGGAAAGTAAGACCAAACATTTCAACACACATTAACCTCTCTCCTGTTTAGACTTCCTGGTGTTGTTTTTTTCTCTCAGATGGGCACCAGATGCCTTCTCCCCTTTCGCCATGCCCCTTCTGTGGATATGCATGTAATATACTTACTTGTGAAAGCCCTTGGGACTCTTTTGCCTCCACAATAACAATGCTGTGATTTTTATAATTTCCCAGAGACTTCTTTTTAGTTGATGTGAAATGTACAAGAAACCCAAAATAAACACACAGAAGCCAGGCTGGAAACGGGGTCCTCCTTGCCTGCCTCCCCTCTTACACATGTTAACACAGATCTCTCCCTTCCGCTGCCCTCTCTGTGGCTCGCCACTGTGGCACACCTCTCGCGTGGTGCTTCCTGGTTCTTCCTCATCCTGAACTCGGCCACAGTCTCTGCTGCATCTGTCTGCAGTGCCCCATCCACCACTCCTTCCCCTCATTGCCAGGGAACTCATTAAACCCAAATTCTTCCACTGTGTTCACCTTCCTGCTTCCCTGTTCCTTGCTCACCCTGTCATCCTCCTTCAAAGTACATACTAGCTACCGGTCTCCATTCCCCTGTCTTTTCCCATCTCTAGGCCTTCGCTAATGTGATCTCACCTTCAATGAGAAAAACTCTGGAAGTAGGGAAGGGGAAAGGTATCACAACCATATTATCATCCCTGGGGTCAGGTAGGGTACCGCTGATTCTTTACCTTATGAGTTGAGTGGGTTGGTGGGATTAAGAGATACAAAACTGAGAGAAGTTTACATATGCATTCAACTCTGACAGGTGGATGAAGCTTTGGAAAAATGAGTAAGTTCCGTGTTTGTGTTTGATGATGCATTTGTATATATACAGCCTTTCACATACCCTTAACAGACCTGGTGAGGTTGAACTGAAAAACTGTGGTATCAGACATGTGAATATCCCTTCAGAGAGTCTCTGGAATGTGCTTACCTCCAAATCGTGTTTAACTTTCCCCTACAAGTATGCATGGGGGAGACATGTTGCATGTTTCACAGATGTGGCTTCTTATTTGCAAATGTCCTTCCCTGGAGTCTGTAAAGCTGATCGTCCTTCAGCAAGTAGTGCTTTGCTGTACTCTGGCATTGCATTTTGTTTGACCAACCAAACTGTTTCAGTAATTATACTTCTTGATTTTTAAAAAAACATGTGTGAGGAAGAGAGGGGTATCTAGTGTGCCACCCTGCAGGGTAGTAATAAAACTGTAGTAGTTTCATGTTCTTTAGTTTTATTTGCCCAGATAAAGAGGGAAAAGAATTTGTGAATATTTCATCTGGGTGATTCAGAATCATTTGCTGCTGCAAACAGGCTCAAATATAGTAATGTATTTTATAATCTAAAATGACATCATTATCAGGGCACCTGGGTGGCTCAGTCGGTTAAGCGTCCAACTTCAGCTCAGGTCATGATCTCGCGGTCCGTGAGTTCAAGCCCTGCGTTGGGCTCTGTGCTGACAGCTCAGAGCCCGGAGCCTGTTTCAGATTCTGTGTCCCCCTTTTCTCTCTTCCCCTCCACTGCTCTTGCTCTGTCTCACTCTGTCTCTCAAAAATAAATAAGTGTTAACAATAATATATACTGACATCATTATCTTATATGGCTGAGTCAAAAATTAAACTTTTATCCACACCAAAATAGAATTTATTTGTTTTATACATGATGGCCTGACCAATTTTATTAGGAGAAAACAGAAAAACCATACTCTTTAAAAAAATTAAACTTTTAAGGATCCATTTTGACATGAGATATTACGCCCTTCAGCTCTGTGCTGTTAACAGAGTAAATGTTTAAAATGCAGCGTTTGGGCTCACTGTTTAATTTTTGACTTCTGTTTAATCACATGTGCCCTGGCTTGCTTTCTGGATTGCTGTCTCTGCACATTGTGGGAATTCCTCTTCTAACAGCTCTGTTGCCCATTTTGTGTACATTATCTTAAAACCAAAGTCTCCCCACTGACTTACATTCTTTTCTTGTCTATTCTAACATCTCGCTTATGGATTTCCTTTTGTAGCCTTGTCTAAAATATTCTAAATGGTTGGAGAATTGCTTTTCCAGTTTAAACCACTCTTTGGGTAGGCAAATGGCTTGGACCCTTGAGGGCTTATTTACATGGTGGTAGAGATGGGAAAGAATTTAGATCACTACGAGAGTGAAATGTATGTTCCGAAGAGGAACATGCTAGAACTTTTCAAAAAGGACCATGACACAAAAATAATTCTTTTTCCTTACACAATTTTTGTTATTACACAGATCGTGTAGAGACAGGGCATTTGCTGCATGTACCAGTAGTCTAATCTCTAATGGGCTTGGAATTTGCTTATACCCTTAAAATCACAGAATTTTAGGGGCACCTGGGTGGCTCAGTTGGTTGAGTGTCCAACTTTAGCTCAGGTCATGATCATGCGGTTCATGAGTCTGAGCACCTTGTCAGTCTCTGTGCTGACAGCTCAGAGCCTGGAGCCTGATTCTGTGTCTCCTTTTCTCTCTGCCCCTCCCCCGCTTGTGCTCTGTTCCTGTCTCTCAAAATTAAAAATTTTTTTTAAATCACAGAATTTTAAGTGTAGAAGTGGCCTTATGCAACCATTGGGGAGTACTCAACAGATTCCCTTTCTTTCAGTGGGATTTAATGTTATTGTCAATTCTTCCCACCATAATTTCCACAGACTGCCACTCTCACTGAGTTAATCCCCTCCATGCTCCTTTACCAGTGTGTCAATCAGTTCTTTATTAAGGCATGTGTCTTAATAGCAATTATTTGTTCATATGAGTGTCTTTCCCTTTGGACTATAAGCTGTGTAAGGCAGGAAGTGGTGTCTGACCACATACTTCTCAGTACTCAGCTTGAAAGCCTAGTTTATGGTAAGAATTTAAGGAAGATTAACACCTTCATAGTAGCAAACAACTCCCAAATCTCTGTGGCTTAAGACCATCTTGGGTTGGCAGGGGTCCTGCTCCACGGTGTCCTTACTGAGGGATATAGGTTAACAATGTCTCCACAGACTTGAATGCATGCTAGGCGTGCTGGGCGTCTTAGCAGGAGATGAAAAGCATGAATCATGCCCCAGCTCTTCGTGGTTCAGCTTGACAGGGACATCTCACTTTCTCTCCTAGTTCCTTGATCAAAACAAGCCATATCCCAATGCTATAGGGCTGTAGCAGAGCAATACTGCTGTGTTTCTGAGAGGAGGAGAAGAGGAATATTAGTGCACGATTGCCTGCCGAATCAGTATCTGACACACGGCAGGCATCGAAGGGCCTCTAATGAATAAGCGTAATAATGAATAATGCTTTCTGTTGGGATTTTAATTCCTTTCTATACAATAAGGAGAACCACATTTTTTAGAAGATGAGGATACTAGTATTATTGTCCAAGCTGTGTTCAGCAAACTCCTGGGACTTTTTTGGTAACCAATCTGTTCACTTTACTTGTATCAGAAAAACTGTTGTGTTTTTCAGATGACTAGAATACAGAATGGGTCAATTTGCACAATTAACATTTTGCCTGAGTCATTTAGAACAGTTGGAAAAAATGCTGAAGTCTTCAAATGTTTACATATTAAGTTAGTCTGACCAAGAGCCTTTTTTAGAAGAGTTAGTATCTGGCTCAACAGTTAGACAAAAGCTTCGGGGAAATGAGAGCCTAATCAATTTAAACATGAAGTATTTCTGAAAATACTTAATTTCTACTTTCTTAGCAAATTTCAGTCATGTAATAATGTTTTCAACTATAGTATTGTCACCATGTTTTACATTACATCCTCAGACATCCAACTTACGGCTGAAAGTTTGCACCCTTTTACCAACTCGTTTATAATGTGAATATTCACACACACACATGCACACACACACACACACACACATACATGTGAGGTAGGGGATGTGTTAATTAACCAGATGGTGAATCCTTTCACAACATATATGTATGTCACATCACCACAATGTACATTTTAAATATCTTACAATTTTATCTAAAATGTCATAAATCTGAAATAAAGTAAAATAAATGCAAATTTAAAAAAGAGAAGTATTGCTATAGATTGTATATACTCTAGTATTTTACATTAAGTGTTTTCCCCCCCCTTAACTGTCAAAGCAACTCAGATAGATTGTATGAAATGTGGAAAGTATGAGAACTGAATTAAAATCACTGGTAGGTATGCCTGGGTGGCTCAGTTGGTTGAATGTCCAGCTCTTGCTTTCGACTCTTGATTGATCCTGGGTCATGAAATTGAGCCACCTTCAACATGGAACCTGCTAGAGATTCTCTCTCTCTCTCTCTCTCTCTCTCTCTCCCTCTCCCTCTCTCCCTCTCTCCCTCTCTCCCTCTCTCTCCCTTTCTCTCTCTCTCTCCTTTTCCCTCTCTTCCTCTCTCCCTCTCTCTCCTTTTCTCTCTCTCTCCCTCTCCCCCCTCTGCCCCTCTCCTCAGAAACTCTCTCTCTAAAATACTACTACTACTACTACTACTACTACTACTACTACTACTACTAATATCATCACTGGTAATGCCACCACCCAGATAAAACCACTATTAACTTTTTGACATGATCTTTTCCATTATGTTGTTCTTATTCCTCGTGTAGAATAGGGATATAGACAAAGCAAGAGAAGATACTGGCTCATGATAGGGGGTGGCAGTGGAAATGGCAAGAAATGATCAGATTGAGACTATTGTTTAGGGACAATGTTGATAAGATTTATTGATGGATAAAAGGAAGAAGGACGTGATAGGCCAGGGATAGAATTGATGGAGAAGACATTGATTGAGGATATCAATGATGACTCTCAGAATTTTGGCCTGAGCATCTGTGTGTACGGGTGGGTGTACATATAAGAAAACTGCACTCATTTATATATGGCTTTTAAAATTTACTGAACATTGTATGAATGTACTTTTTATGCTATAAATTACACTTCAGGGGCACCTGGGTGATTCAGTCATTTGAGCATCCAACTCTTGATTTTGGCTCAGGTCATGATCTTATGCTTCGTTGGTTTGAGCCCCAAGTAGGGGTCTGCACTGACAGTGCAGAGCGTGCTTAGGATTTTCTCCTCCCTCTCTTTCTCTCTGCTCCTCTCTCTCAAAATAAATAAACTTAAAAAAATTATACTTCAGAATAATTATTTTAAATGATTGTGTAATATTCATTTATATGAAATATTATAGCTTATTTAACCTTCTCCCTGTTTTTAGGCATTTAGAGTATCCCTCCTGATAAAATATAACACTGCAATGGTCTCAAGACCCACTTATTTCCTTGCTTCTTCCATTCAGAAATATTTAACTTGAGAGAATCGGCCAAGGTTTGCTGGATTTTCAGCATGGCAAACCAGCCGGAGATGAAGTTGGTTGAGAACAGAGGGGATCGTGACTAGAGGTCATCTTGGTTTCAGTCCTCCAAGGGGGCAGAGGTACTAAGTCAGGCTCGTGTTACTTTCAAGGTCGTAGCTGGTGGTCACAGGCAGTTGCTCAGAGGGACGTTTTTCTGGGGGACAGAGGTGGTGCTGCCCCTGAAGAATGAAAGACCTGAAAAAGACAGATGGTGTGACCACCATCCAGCTGGGAGGCAGTTTTAAAGGAGAATCTCAGTTTTGTTTTGAGGTCTACTTCAAGAGATCATCATGCTTTTGTTGTGCCTTGGTAGTTCAGTTGTTTGAGTATCTGACTTCGGCTCAGGTCATGATGTCACTACTGTGAGTTCACACCACACATCATGCTCTACTAGATCCTAGTTTGGATTCTGTGTCTCCCTCGCTCTCTGGCCCTCCCCTGTTCACACTCTCTCTCAAAAAGAAATAAAAACCTTAAAAATTTTTTGAAAAGATAATCCTGCTTTTAATCCATCAGGGTGGGATTTGGGTTGAATGAGAGGGGAACCCAAGGCAGAACTTGTTGGGGAAACTGAACTTTACAAGATGATGATGTGTACCTAGCTCATCACTAGAGTTGAAGCACCCAGACTGCTTCTTGGCCCTAGTCTGGATAAGAAGCAGTTCTCTACTTTACTGCCTGGATCTGCCTGGGAAGCTCACAGAGCTGAGCCACCAACGCAAAATCCTCAATCTCTGGCTAGGAGGTGCGGGGAGTGGGGGGCAGGGGGTGTCAGGCTGTAACTGAAACTGAAAACTTGTGTTCATTGAGTATCTCACCAATGGGTCACTGTGAGTCAAGAGAGCTTGGAGATGAGATGGGAATACTAGAAATACCCTTCTTTTGTAAACTTGTAGCCTGGTTACGGAAACAAGCACATTATAAAATTGATTACTAACTACAAGCAACACCGTTCCTATAGAGACGAGGGATGTAGTAACTAGTATCTGAGGAGCCTGGCACTTTGGACAGTGTCAGCAGTGCATGAGTTCAATGAGAATGCATAAATTGTATTTTTGCTTTGGTGGTAATCTAAAAAATACATGTTTTTATCTGTTACAAGCACAAGCCTTCTTATTTGCAGTGATAGTTTGTATTTAAAGTACATTTTCATAAACTCAAACTTTATTTTCTTAATGTTATTCAAACTAGAGTCCAAAATACTCTTATGGGTACAGAGGTTTTTTTAAAAAAATAATAAGCAATGGATACTCCATTTTCACTGACCCTAACATGGCAGTGGTTTCGGAAACACCCTTACCTCTGTTTCCTTAGTTACCTGCCTTTTTCTGATGGGTACAGGAGCTTCATGGCATCTTTCTTCAGAAGGTAACTCTCATAGCCCCTTTTAAAGAGTCGTCTTCTGGGTTTTTTTTTTAATTTTTTTCTTCATTTTATTTATCTTAGAGACCACAAGTGGGGGAGAGGGCCAGAAGAAGAGGGTGAGGTTGGGAATCAATCTTAAGCAGGCTCCATGCCTGGCACGAAGCCCGACATGAGGCTCAATCCCACAATGCTGGGATCATGACCTGAGCCAAAATCAACAGTTGGACACTGAACCCGCTGAGCCACCTACGTCCCCGAGTCATCTTTTGACCCTCATGTTACTGATTAGTGTCTAGTGTGACACTTTCTTTGTGTGCCAGACTGTGCAGTTTGTCTCTGCGGGACTTGACTTCTGAGCAGTTAATGATTCTAGCAAAAACATCCAAAGAAGGGTCCATTGCATCACCACTTTGGGTGTTTGCCTGGTACACAGGAAGCAGGTGGGCCACCAAGGACTGGGACACAGACGGGAAATTGTCTTTTTTATGGACCAGCCTAACCCTGCACCTGTACTTTGTTAGAGATTTGTTCTCAAATGTCATTGATGGCCTCTTGAGTTATTTTTCTTTTGCACAAAGAATCATCCCAGATCAGTGTTCTTTATGCTTCTTCATTTTAGTAATAAACTAAAGCAGAGTTTGTGTTTGTTAATTTCATCAGGTCAGACTGCAAGGCTGCTTTTGTTCAGATGTAGGCTGACAAGTACTTGGTCTTTTTCAGTCTTCTTTGTTAAGTAAAACTTCCTTCTTCTTCTTCTTTTTTTTTTTTTTTCCTTTACAGATTCCAGCAAGATCATGGCAGAGCATAGCCACCTGCAAAAGCAGCTTGATTTACAAAATGGTAGCATAGAGGCCGGCTTTGAGACAAATTCCCTGGAGGACGATTCCCAAAACATGATGGAGAGCCTGAGCCCGAAGAAATACTCTTCCAGTCTGAGATTTAAAGCCAATGGAGACTATTCTGGCTCTTATTTAACCCTCTCACAGCCTGTGCCTGCTAAGAGAAGCCCTTCCCCTCTGGGAACCAGTGTCAGGAGTAGCCCCTCCTTGGCCAAACTCCAGGGAAGCAAGCAGTTCTCCTGTGATGGGACTGATGCAAGTCTTTCCCTGAAACCTCCTACCCCGGTACTCAGCACCTCCCCGTCCCTCAGCGGGTATCCACTTGGGAGAGCGGACTTTGATCAGTATATTGGCCGTGACAGTGAAAGGCCCTCGAGGCTCACAGAGAAGCCTCCTTATTCCAAATATAGCTCAAGGAATAAATCTCACGACAATGTCTACTTTCTCGGGGGGCTGGAAGGCCGAAAGGTGTCCAGCTCGCTCCTGGCCATGTGGAATGGAAGTCCCGTGAGCGACACCGGCTTCTCTCTCGTCAGCAGATCAGGGGCTGCGAGCATGCCTTCAAGCCCAAAGCAAGCCAGGAAAATGAGCGTCCAGGACAACCTGACCCTTCAGCCCAAGTTGACCCGACACAAGGAGCCAGCATCGGAAAACCTGGGTTTAAGAACTAGAAAGTATTCGGGCAGCAGCCTGAGTCACATGGGGGCCTACAGCCGCTCTCTCCCCAGGTTACACAGGGCCACAGACAACCAGCTGACACCCCTCACTTTGCCTCCCAGAAACTCCCTGGGCAACTCCAAGCGAATGAAACTGGGGGAAAAGGATCTACCTCACAGCATAATAGACAATGACAATTACCTGAATTTTTCTTCTTTGAGCTCAGGGGCTTTACCCTATAAACCCTCCACGTCTGAGGGCAACCCTTATGTAAGTTCCACCCTCAGTGTCCCTGCCAGTCCTCGAGTGGCTCGGAAGATGCTTCTGGCCTCCACCTCCTCCTGTACCTCTGATGACCTTGACAGGGCTTCCTACTCGGGGCTCAACCCGGGTCATTTGTTCCCCCCTGGAGAGCTGGACAGAGCTTTCGCCGCCAGGAGGAACTTCTCTTGTGGATCTGTCGAGTTCGATGATGCAGATTTGGACAGCCTCAGACAGGCCTCAGGGACTCCCCAGCCCATCCTTCGGGAAAGGAAAAGCAGCATTAGCTCCATTTCAGGCCGCGAGGACCTGATGGATTATCACCGACGGCAGAGGGAGGAGAGACTCAGGGAGCAGGAGATGGAGCGACTGGTAATCTTCTTCATCTGACTTGACCTCACTGTTCCCTTGAGCAGCTTCTTGGAGACACACTCCAATGAAATGTGTGGGTCTGTAGGATGTCCAGGTGCACCAGCCACTGCTGTGCCTTTCTAGAATTCTGCTGTCCTTCCTTTCCTTGATCACTCTGAGTGGACATGTGCGGGTATTTGAAGGTCTATTTGTACCTAGTGTTCTATTAAGTTGCTCCACAGAGCCCTCTCAAGTATAGATTCTTGATCAACGTAACAAAGTAGTTGTGAATTTTACTGGATTTCTTAGAAGTCTTACAAAGACTATGTATGAGTAAACACTGATTTATATTTTTTATGTCATCAAATTCCCATGTGCATGGTCTGATGGAAATAAGCGCTGAAATCATGACTCACCGGGAATTAGGCAATACATTTTTCTGAATAGCAAGTTGTCTTGGAAGGTTAAAGGTTGGCTAGGTGTTGCTCAACCTTTTTTCTGCACTGGACACACGCACACACCACCCCCATACTTCCTTCAGCAATGCCTACTAGTCCACACAGTGACCCCCAGCAACACTTACGGAAACATTTTTTGAGTTGTCTCTTTCTATTTAAAATGAATTTATGCTTATTGTGGAAAATATTGAAAATTGAAAGAAAGGAGGAAACATCCCTTGAGAGTCCCATTAATGAACGAGGACAAACTAATTGCATTCTTATTCTTTTTTCTTTTAGGCATAGACTTTTTTGTTTATTTGTTTTTGTAGGATGAGCAGGGTCAGAGACTATTTTAATTCATTGATGGTGAGTTGTTCCGTAATGACGGATGCAGCAAGATGATAAAGCTGATTTACAAAGGTGTCAGAGTATCAAGCTTTAGTTGCTAAAAGAAAGGATGCTGGAATAGGATTCCTGAATCACATACAAAACTCGATAATGTCCTCCAGGACAACAAAGTTGTAACATTTGGATTGTAATGGAGAGAAACCATTTGCATCCATGCAGAACAAAACTCATTTGGAATTTTAGAAAAAGAATCATTTACATCACTTGTAGTTTTTGGTAGGTTAATATATCTATCCTTTTAGATATCCTGATCGGTAATAGGAAATGAAAACAAATGTGAGACCCTTTATAGAATTCTAAATTCCTTGTGTGTGTCTGTGAGACGGTGATCCAATATGACAGTGCCCTTTGTGGTCATAAATATTATCCAGAGATTTTTCATGGTCACAAAAAGACATTGTATTTGGGCTTGATCCATTGATATAAGTTCAGAAAAAGTTTTCAATTAGCATATAAAAAGCCTTCTTGTATATGGGACAGCAAATCTGGCTCTATAATGTGCTGAACAACTTATTTTTTTTAATGTGGTATAATTGATACATAATGTTACATTAGTGTCAGAGGTACAGAATAGTGATTTTGCAAATCTATACATTATGCTATGCTACCATCTCTCACCATACAGCTTTAATACCATTGACTATATTCCCTATTCTTTACCTGTCATCCCTGAACAACTATTATTAATGAAGCCAGAAAATTAGCTTCTATCTGATGACTCAGTAAGGAATCTAGGAGAGTATTTCAATGACTTTTCTCACTCTAGCGATCTTCTTGAGATGATCTTATTCACTCTTCTGTTCCAAGGGCAGGAAACCAATCTCAAAAATCACCTCCAAAGGTGCCTGGGTGGCTCGGCTAGTTAAGAATCCAACTCTTGATTTTGATTAGGTCATGATCTCATGGTTGTGAGATTGGGCTCCTTGCTGGCCGTGGAGTCTGCTTAAGATTGTGTCTCTTCCTCTCTCTCTGACACTTTCTCTGTGCTCTCTCGTGCGTGCTCTTGCTCTCAAAAACAAACAAACAAAAAAACATCATATCCACTGAGTTTCATTTTCAGCGCTTTGAAGTGTTGGTGAATTACTATTTCCTCTAGTTTTCCCAAATCTGCTAAAGTTCCTGGCAGTCCAGGAAGTAACATTTCTTACTGCCTGTAAAATCAATGCCTCAATATTGGGCTTTGTCATATTCAATGAGATGAGGCTTATTTTTATGATGCTCTGGGTTTGGCCTCTGTTGCTTTCTATTTGATTACATTCCAGTAAAAGGAAGATAGATTCTTATTGAGCCTCTGTAAGTAATGTTATTGTGATTAAAAAATCAAGTGACATAGAAAATATATTTCTTCCATAATTCTGAGACACCAAGGAGAACAAACTACCATTGAAAAGAAAGTTCCATTTCGTTTGTAAAATCAAAGTCAACTAAATTGAGGGTTAGAGATAAATGAAGGTGAATGTTACAGGGTTTTTCCCATCAGGCAATTAGACGTGACACATAATGCCAATGATTTTCCACAATGCATATGGCAACTGGATTTTTAGTATCAGTTCGATGAGTTCTATGTAATTAATTCTTACTCCTCTGAATCTTGGGTCATTCATTTGATTTCACAAGGACATCTATTTGTGGACTAAAAGAAGTCCTGCAGATCTGAGTTAGGCACTTAGTACTGCCTCATGCTTGTCTGTGCAGTGTCAGCTCAGAAGCCTCTACCCACAAGTCTGTTCTCTGAAATCTCAAGAGAGAAGGAAGAGTATCTGGTAAAGTCCTATCCATAAGGCTCTGAGACTCTTTCTTGAAGGCATGATCTAGTCTATAACTTACAGTTGAGTGTCTGGGCAAACATGAGAGTAAAGCAGAGACCATTCGGTAAGGATAAGAGTCAGTGGCTAGGGGCACCTGGGTGGCTCAGCTTGTTAAGCTTCCGACTTCAGCTCAAGTCATGATCTCACGGTTCGTGGGTACGAGCCCCATGTCGGGCTCTGTGCTGACTGCTAGCTCAGAGCCTGGAGCCTGTCTTCAGATCCTGTGACTCCTTCTCTCTCTGACCCTCCCCTGCTCAGGCTGTCTCTCTCTCTCTCTCTCTCTCTCTCTCTGTCTCTGTCTCTGTCTCTCTCTCTCTCTCTCAAAAAAAAAAAGAGTCAGTGGCTATGGTTAATCTGTGGTGAAATTAATGAGTGGTATGAGCAAGGAGAATTAAAATCCTCTATTGGGGCATAGGACATTGGTCTTATTTAATCAGTGTTTCTCCTGAGGGTATGAACATATTATAGAGAGTGAGGACATGGACATATATCCGAGAACTTTCTGTAAAATGTGCCATCTCTGGACTTTATATATTATAATATTTCACCTGTACAACATTAGCCTAGGGGAGGATGAGCTCCTCATTTGATTTGACAAATCTTTCTATGTAGTTTTTGTTGGTGTTGAGCTATTCATCAATAAGGGGTAGAGCAAACCTAATTATTTCTAACATTCTTCTTTTCATAAGGTCAAGGAACAAATCTTGTGTTCACCAGGGGTCCTCTGGGAAAACTTAAGGATAGTTCATGTATAAAAGACATCTTGCAAAACTTTTTCTTTTTTCTGAATTTAGGGTCTGCTCTTGGGAAGACAAAATCAAATATTAATGAGAGGAGGTTTCATTGACTAATAAAGGATTATGAATGCCTCAGAACAATGAATATTTGCAATTTGCCTACCTAGTAAAGCAACACTAGATTACTTTGTGAAAAACAGTAAATCTTAAATCATTAGGAAATAAGGAACTTTTTTGTCATTTAAATATTTAGGGATATCTCCTAGTTAGCACAAAGCACAAAAAAATTCTCTTGTGAGATACTGAATCTCTGCTCTCTGGGCAGATTACACAGAAAAATAGCCTTTTATTAGCTTTTGTAATCATGGGCTGATTTCTCCAAGATTAGTCTATCATTCCAATATAGATAACTGAATTTTAGTTTTATATTAGTAGGGTATTTGTCATGTATTACACTTTCTAAAAAATTACTGTATGAGTAAACCCATCACAGTTGTGCAACCTTTGCCAAAATTTGAACATTTAGTTACATTTTTATAGACTTACTATTTGCGAGTATTATTGACCAAGTCTAATAAAGCACCCTTCACGCAAACCTACAATTTAAAAATTTTCACCAACCTTTGCTCTCCATGGTTTTCTTTCAGTTCTGGAACAACCAGATACTTTAAGACCCTAGTACATACCTTACAGATATTGGAAATTATGTTCAAGCTGACACATCACAGAGCATAATTACTGTTGACGTAAAAAGGTATGTCACAGTGATCATTGAGTTTAGCTGAGTACAACTTTTGTATTTTTCTTAATCTTAAACATAACATTAGCTTATGTTTTCAGTAAACTAATACTATAAGACATTTAAAAATTTCAGTTAAACTAAGGGCACCTGGGTGGCTCAGTCAGTTAAGCGTCCGACTTCAGCTCAGTTAATGATTTCATACTCCATGAGTTTGAGCCCCACATCAGGCTCTGTGCTGAAAGCTCAGAGCCCAGAGCCTGCTTTGGATTCTGTGTCTTCCTCTCTCTCTGCCATTCCCCTGTTCACACTCTTTCTTTCTCTCAAAAATAAATAAACATTAATAAATAAATAAATAATTTTTTCAGCTAAACTAATCTCAAGGACAAAACAAGTCCAAACTTATTTTAAATATGAAATTACAAGTGTGTTATACTGTACACTGATAAAACAAGGAAAAGACATGGAGCTTTTTTAAACCAGATTGTCAGATCAGTTTGACTTGTGTAAGAATTTGCTTTGATCACGTAAATTTGTTTTCTTGCTTCTCAAATCAGCATTTTTTATGTGAAAGTTTTTTCTCTTAAAATGTAAACATATTTAAATTATTAGCATTTCATTTTATTTTCTTCGAATTTTAGAAATGTTAGATTTATCTAAATGCTAATTAGTCTCTGTAAACCAATCAGAACAGAGGCCTTTATTTTAATTTATTATTATCCTCAGGAGGTTGGAAGATACTTCACACATACACAGTGATTTTTCCCCCCCTCAGGTACAGAGTCACAGAGAAAGAACTTAAAGCTTAGTTCTATAGCTTTGGCTACAGGTCAAAAGTAAGCACTGGAACATAAAATTTTACCATTCCAGATCTCAATAGACTGCTTGCTTTTCCACTGGGCACAAAATAGTGTCCTGATGTGAATTCACAGATAGCAAAACAACCAACAAATTAAAACAACAACAAACACAAATGCTCAGTCATCTCTCACTGAGCAAGGCTAGAATCCAGTTCTACCTGAGCATCCCAAGCGGCCTGACCATAAAACCAGATCCCCAGGCATTGCTGCCACCAGTGGAGATAACTATTGGTTGTGGGCAAACCAAAACCCCAGTCAAACTTGGCCAAGAATCAGAAACAAAAACAAAGCACAGTCAGGAAAGCAAAAACTGCAGGAAAATAGCAAGCCGGGGAAGGTCAAGTTCTGCCATTTGGGATTCACCCCAGGAGCCCATAGAAGCTCCGTCTGGCTTTCTAGTCTATGAGATCTATTTGGTGAGCAATGCAATTTAATGGATTCCACAGGATAAGGGTACTTGGGCATTTCACAGGCACTTCCAAGATGGCAAAGTCTAATTTTTAAAAAAGAAAGAGCGCTCTCACACCAACATAAAATGAATAGATGCCAAAGACTGATTTAACTCATCCATGAGGAAACCAAGCAGAGTAAGGCTGGTTCACGAAGCATAGTATCTGTAGTACTTTTTAGCTAAGCTCTGATTATACCAGTGTTTCATCTGGATTTTTTTTACTTGTTCAAAAGCTGAATGTAATTGTATTGAGTATTAAAGATTGAAGCCTAATTATGAACCTCCAAGGGCCTATTATAAGGTGTAATAATCCACTTTGAGTGTACAAAAAATGGCCTCCAACTGCTGTGCTATTTAAGATGCTTCGTTTTTTTCTAATTTTTATTTCTTCTTTCTTGCTCTCAACCGTCAATTCTTGTCTTTGTTCTTATGCCAACTTTTTCTTTCTTTCTTATGATTTTAGAAACCAGATATCAAGCCTTATTTAAAAATATTCCAGACTATAAGTTACTAGGTGCAAGTGAGGTCTCGGAGGGCTCTCTGCACATGAAGTGAGTGTATTTCAGTTCGCCAATCTTGTGACATCCTTTTGGGCTGGTCTTGGTTGTTTAAAGTCCTCAGTTCTGAGCTGTTTTCAATGAAGAGCACATATGGATAAGATAGCTCTAGAGGGCTAGGATGCTGATTCTTTGACAAATTGGATGTTCTAGAGGATAGAGAAGTAATTGTACAATAGATAAGAAATTCTTTTATTCATCTCATTTGCTACCTGACTCCCTCCCAGTAACACAGAGGTAGTGATGGTATTTAGTGCATCTTACAGTCCAGGAAAAAACATTTTATTATTTATTTCACTTTATTTTTTTGTCTGCATATCCTTTTTTTTCTGATGATTTTTTTATAGTTTATTGTCAAGCTCGTTTCCATCTAACACCCAGTACTCATCCCACCAAGTGCCCTCCTCCATGCCCATCACCCTTTTTCCCCACTCCCCCATGCCCATCAACCATCAGTTTCTTCTCAGTATTTAAGAATCTCTAATGGTTTGCCTCCCTCCTTCTCCTTAACTGTTTTTCCCCTTTCCCACCCTCATGGTCCTCTGTTAAATTTCTCCTGTTCCACATATGAGTGAAAACATAATTTCTGCCTTTCTCTGCCTGACTTATTTCATTTAGTGTAAGACCCTCGAGTTCCATCCACATTGCTACAAATGGCCAGATTTCATTCTTTCTCATTGACATATGGTATTGCATTGTATATATAAACCACATCTTCTTGATCCATTTGTCAGCTGATGGACATTTAGGCTATTTCCATGATTTGGTTGTTGTTGAAAGTGCTGCTATGAACATTGGGGTACATGTGCCCCTATGCATCAGCACTCCTGTATCCCTTGGGTAAATTCCTAGCGGTGCTGTTGCTGCTGGGTCATAGGGGAGTTCTATTGTTAATTTTCTGAGGAACCTCCAAACTGTTTTCCAGAGCAGCTGCGCCAGTTTACATTCCCAAAAACAGTGTAGGAGGGTGCCCGTTTCTCCACATCCTCGCCAGTATCTGTAGTCTCCTGATTTGTTCATTTTAGCCACTCTGACTGGTGTGCGGTGGTATCTCAGTGTGGTTTTGATTTGTATTTTCCTGATGATGAGTGATACTGAGCATCGTTTCATGTGTCTGTTGGCATCTGGATGTCCTCTTTGGAGAAGTATCTGTTCATGTCTTTTGCCCATCTCTTCACTGGATTGTTTGTTTTTTTGGTGCGGAGTTTGGTGAGTCCCTTGTAGATTTTGGATACTAGCCCTTTATTTGATATGTCATTTGCAACTATCTTTTCCCAGTCCGTCAGATGCCTATTAGTTTTCTTGATTGTTTCCTTTGCAATGCAGAAGCTTTTTATCTTGATGAGGTCCCAATAGTTCATTTTTGCTTGTGATTCCCTTGCCTCTGGAGATGTGTCAAGTAAGAAATTGCTGCGGCTGAGGTCAAGGAGGTTGGTTCCTGCTTTCTCTTCTAGGGTTTTGATTGTTTCCAGTCTCACATTCAGATCCTTCATCCATTTTGAGTTTATTTTTGTGTATGGTGTAAGAATGTGGTCAAGTGTCATTCTTCTGCTTGTTGCTGTCGTGTTCTCCCAGCACCACCTATTAAAGAGGCTTTTTTCCAATGGATACTCTTTACTGCTTTGTCAAAGATTGATTGGCCATACATTTGTGGATCCAGTTCTGGGCTGTCTATTCTATTCCATTAGTCTATGTGTCTTTTTTTTTTTTTTTCCAATACCATACAGTCTTAATGATTACAGCTTTGTAGTAGAGGCTAAAGTCTGGGATTGCGATGCCTCCCATTTTGGTTTTCTTCTTCAATATTACTTTGGCTATTCGGGATCTTTTGTGGTTCCATACAAATTTTAGGATAGTTCTAGCTATGAGAAGAATGCTGGTGCAATTTTGATTGCACTGAATGTATAGATTGCTTTGGGTAGTTTTGACATTTTAACAATGTTTATTATTCCAATCCATGAGCATGGAATGTTTTTCCATTTCTTTGTGTCTTCTTCAATTTCCTTTGTAAGTTTTCTATAATTCTCATCATACAGATCTTTTACATCTTTGGTTAGGTTTATTCCTAGGTATTTTATGTTTTTTGGTTCAATTGTGAATGGGATCAGTTTCTTGATTTCTCTTTCTGTTGCTTCATTATTGGCGTATAAAAATGCAACTGATTTCTGTATGTTGATTTTTTACCTAGCAACTTTGCTGAATTCATGGATCAGTTCTAATAGACTTCTGGTGGGATCTGTAATGTTTTCCATGTAGAATATCATGTCATCTGCAAAAAGTGAAAGTTTCACTTCATTTTTGCCCTTTTATTTCCTTTTGCTGTCTGATTGCTAGGACTTCCAGCACTATGTTAAACAACAGTGGTGAGAGTGGACATCCCTGTTGTGTTCCTGATCTCAGGGGGAAAGCTCTCAGTTTTTCCCCATTGAGGATGATGTTATCTGTGGGCTTTTTATAAATGGCTTTTATGATGTTTAAGTATGTTCCTTCCTTCTATCCCTACTTTCTCAAAAGTTTTTATTAAGAAAGGATGTTTTATTTTGTCAAATGCTTTTCTGCATCTATTGACAGGATCATATGGTTTTTATCTTTTCTTTTGTTAATGTGATGGATCACATTGATGGATTTGCGGATATTGAACCAACCCTGTAACCCAGGAATGAATCCCACTTGATCATGGTGGATAATTCTTTTTATGCTGTAATTTGATTTGCTAGTATCTAGTTGAAGATTTTTGCATCCATATTCATCAGGAATTTTGGCCTGTAGTTCTGTTTGCTGGGCCTCTGGGAAAAGATATTTTAAAAAAGAAAAGGGGGAAAATAATGAAACTCTGGGACAAACTCTACTGCTCTTAAGAGTTTTCCTTTGGTTACATTGCTAAAAGCATCTGTGCACTATTGTGGAGAACCAATGGATTCCCTCACATTGACTGGTAGCAATTCAATATTTTCTTTCTGGCTGATGGCAATCATCTGGCGTGCCTTGATAAATAGCACTGTTACCATATAGCACTAGGAAGGGCCACACTTGGTCTTTATTTCTCAGACACGTTGTACTGTGATGCCGGTCTCATGAAGCACCACAGAATAAGGTTTCTAACTTTCTATCATGCTCTCCCATCCTGAAGGCAAGGTTGGCTTTCTTTCAAGAAAGATCTTAATATTTCATGGTATTATTTAGGAATAGGTGAAATGTCTGGGTCAGCATTTATACTGTACTCTTGGGAAGATATTTAGTTCTAATAGGTTCTCTGAAAACACTTTACAACTAGAGAATTGTGGGTTGTACAAGGTTGAGACTATGTCAATCTTGCTGTCTGCTATATATCCTCCTCCTAGCAAGATGCCTAGAGTATGGGAAGCATTGTATACATTTTTTAAGTTTTATTTATTTTTGGGAGGGAGAGAGAGTGCAAGTGGGGGAGGGGCAGAGAGAGAGGGAGGGAAACAGAAGATCCCAAGTGAGTTCTGCTTGGAGAGCACAGAGCCTGATGTGGAGCTTGAACTTATCAACCACCATATCATGACCTGAGCCCAAGTTGGATGCTTAACTGACTGAGCCACTCAGATGCCCCTGTATACATGTCTTTGAAAAGAGTAAATGAATGTTTCTGATATCCATTCATGCCATTTGTTCTGGCTTTCTTTATTCTATGGCTGAAGGTTACACCCCTAGTTCTCAGACATCTAAAAGTTAAGTTTATATACTTACTTCCAAGTAACTGTAAGCTCTATACAAAAGAATGCAGATATCCTTAGCATAAATGCATTCTTTTTGCTTCCAGAAATGGGGCGATTTCCTTCTAATATGCAATCAAAAATGAAAACATGAAAATGAGTTGCTTTTCTCTATTTTGAAAATTTCACAATATTCTTGGTAAGAACTGGTTCTCTCTAGGGTCATATAAAAGCCAAGGCTGCAGGCCCCAGAGTCTTGGCTTGTGTACTGTTGGGCAGACCAGAGATCTCATGTTTCTAAAATTAAATATAATTTTAATGAAAAATTGCATGGGGACCCAAGAAGGGTGAGCCTCATCAGTTGAAAGTCACTCCACCTGTAGGCATGCATTGCTCTCTCCTCTACCTTGTGATTCCTGACTTCAGAAGACAGTTTGGGCATTGAGACTTTGATTGAATTTGTTGGTTGGAAACAGAATGGACAGTGTTAAGAGAATGCCACCTAGGCATAGTATTAATCTTTTTTTCCCTAAGACGAATGTGTCTGAAATGTGAAAGCAGGCTTAAGTATTGAAAACTATTTTGTTATCCAGGCATCTCTTCCTGTTATGGCCCTTCCTCTTGCTACATCCTGACTATAGTTAATTTTTAAAAAAATGGTTTCACTAGTGGGAAGTGAGCCAGTTAAACTGCAGATGGGTGAGAGGTTGGTTTGCTGACCAAATAAACTTAATGGCTCAGGCTCAGACTTTTTAAAGGGATATTTAGCAATTATGACTCACTTTCTATACTCTGCATTGGAATGTCTGTTGTTACATTAATCATTAATTTATTCAATCTTTAGATGGAGCATAAGCCTTAAATTGACTTGTTTCTATAAAGTCTTGCTTTTCTTCACTCTAATGCTTGAAACAGTCCATCAGGTCTCTGCCCTTCTGCAGCTTTTTCACTTTGATGCCTTTAGCTGGATGATCTGTCCGGTCTAGCTCAGAAATACCATGGAAACCATAAACATGAGCCGTGTATGCAATTTTAAATTTTCTTACACTAAGAATACTTCTTGAAAAGGTAAAATTAATTATAACATATGGGACACCACAAGATTAGAATGACAATGTTATCTATTGCTTAAGTAAGCTCTCCAGGGGAACCTGGGTGGCTAAGTCAGTCAAGCGCTTGACTCTTGATTTTGACTCAGGTCATGATCTCAGAGTTTGTGAGTTTAAGCCCATTTGGCTCTGCACTGACGATGCAGAGCCTGCTTGGAATCCTTTCTCTCTCTGCCCCTCTCCTACTTGTTCTCTCTCTTTCAAAACAAAACAAAAATAAAACATAAATAAGCTGTCCCTTCTCTAAGCAGACTTTTTCATTTCCAATAAAATAAGAGTAAAATTCTAATAGTAGTGGGTAATATGAAGAAAACTACTATTTATTGTTAGATCACTTTGGGTCATCCAATAATAAACTAAGGATTTTCTGTATTTTAAGTAGGAAATTGTTGGTATGTATGTAGATGTTCAGTAAATATTGAAGGAATTAGGGGTGTCTGGGTGGTTCAGTCAGTGAAGCATCCAACTCTTGATTTTGGCTCAGGTCATGATCCCAGGTTTGTGGGATCGAGCCCCGTGTCAGGCTCTGTGCTGAGTGTGGAGCCTGCATGAGAGTCTCTCTCTCTCCCTCTGCCCCTCCCCCAACTCGTGTGTGTGCCCGCACATGCGTGCTTTCTCTCTCTTTCCCACCCTCTAATAGATATATATAGAATTAATCATTAGCAAATTAAGAGTGCCAGCTGTCCTTAGTTAACTGAGAATAAAAAGTTACTACATCTTTTTGTTCTTCTTCAGTTGGATCACTAGGTGGATAGAAGAGGAATTGGAAAGAAAACAATAGCATTTAGCAATAGTCTAGTGACTCCACATTGCACACAGAGCCAAAGTCTATGTATATTTCTTTGTTACAATAGTCTGTGACTGTTGCTATTAAAAGCAACGTTCTCTATACTTGAGAGCAAAACTGGGTTCTTGTTACACCAGCATTACAAGCTATTGCCTCTTGATGGTGCCACACATTTAAAGATTTCTGCTCAGACTGGAGGGATGTGTGCTGTGAATTTTCACACGGGTTAGCATTCTGGGCTAAATGCAAAAATAGACAAGGTACCTTGGACTAAGAGCCAGCTGCCATGTCAGTTATGTAACAAGTCTCATCCTTTTTTTAGGTGATAAATCCATACGGGAAGGCTTGTTAACTAAATAAGTAGTAAAGCTTATAAATAAAATTCACAGAAAAATGTACAAACAAGATGAAAATTGAAAATATAGTATATCAATACCAACAGGGTAATGTGAGAATACCAGCAATTCCTCACAGAAAAATGATCCCCATATTGGTTGTTAAATTATCCATTTATGGATCTACCTTTTTAAAGCTTTCTCATCCATGAATAGGTTTAGTGACCATGCTGTCCAATTGGAATGTGAATTTTTCTTCCCCAGTTCTAGAAAAGTTTATGGGAATATTTGCTATGAAGAGTACTTTTAAAGTTGGTGCTTAGTTTTTCAACAAAAAATTATAAAACAAGTATTACAATAGAAACACACACATCACTTTTTCCTTGGAAGGATTTTGTCAACCATATCAATGTGCAGATTAAAATCCACTAATAGGCACTTGAAAAAAAGTTAATCTCTTTATTTGAGGTAATTGTAAATTTACGTGCACTTCTAAGAAATAATTTCGAGAGATTCTGTGCACGCTTTACCCAGTTTCCTCTAGTGCTAACATCTTGAGAAACCATAGTTGCAATATCACAGCCAGTGTATGGACATTGATACAGAACAGATCTATCACCCCAGTTTCTCCTGCAGGCTGTCTATAGCCTCTCCCACTTTCCTCCTCCTCTCAGATTCTCTTTAACCTCTGGCATCTGCTCATCTGTTCTCTATAGCTATAATTTTATCATTATAGACTATTACATACATGCAATCATATGCTTTGAGTTTAACTTCTTCCTCTCTGCATAAATCTTTGGAGATTGAGCCAGGTCATTGCATACTGTTGCCTTTCCTTCAGCTCCAAGTCGGGGATGAATGAGGTCAAGGAAATCTCCAGGAATTCATTTCTGGGTTGCTGAGTCCCTAGCTGATCAGCTGCCTTTTCCGTCTCTTTCAGTCTTCTTCCATTTGTCCTGTATAGAACATGGCCAGGGTTCTTCATTGTACTTAGCAGGAGGAATATGGAAGAGTACCTCCTCTCCATTTTCCCAGAGGCGGAAGTCAGGGAGATTCGTGTTTTAAATTTCAGAACAGCCAAGAACTTTGCTCTGGTGGAGTCTAATTGACCTCAAAGGGGAAATCTTTATGTTGGGAGTATGTTCTGTTGAAGAGTTTGGGTTTAGAAAAGCTGATGTTTTTCATTCAAAATTCCTAAGACCCTATCCCAGCTCTGGGGTTGTCATTTGGATTTTGAGAAAAGACAATTTTAATAAAATATGTGAGAAGGATGAAGTTTCTCAGGCATGGATTATTCTTTCATTTTGATTACAAAATAAGAGAGCCAGAATTCTGAAAGTCTGTCTTTTTCCTTAGATCATGAAGACCAAGGCCTAAATCAGTCAGGCAGAGATTGCAATTTTAAACGTCATTCGGGGAGAAAGGAAAATGGAGTTACGTTCTTAACATCTCAAGTAGGGAAAGACTTGTCACTGTTGGTTTTGCATTTCTGTATATAAAACTATAGCATGCTTTTTGAATTTTAGCACATAGTATTTGCCATGAGCTATGTCTCTCGTAAATAGTTGCATTACAGAACTTTCTGTTGATGTGAGATAGTTTACTCTTTCTTTTTTTTACATGTTAGCCTCTCCCACGTTTTTACTCTACCAACCTCTTTGCATCAAAGGAGTTCCTTAATTTTCTTAGGATAGATTTTCCCTTATGAAGATTTAGTTGTGGTATCTGTCATGCACTGATGTTGATTGAACAAATTAAAATATTACATAAATTCGAAAAGTATGGCAATGGATTGCATTTTATCAATTATGATCCTTTAGGTGAAACAAACAGACAAAAGTATCCTCTGGAACTTGGTTAAGCCAAGGTGAAAATGTCAACAAATGACAGTATATTCGACCTTTGTTGTGTTCCCTATAATGATGTGGAGTAAGAGCACACATTTTTTAATAGAAGGGGTTTAGGCACTTTGTAGATTTTCTTCTGGAACACTGTCCAGGGAAGAGGAAAAACAATTGGTATACTTTTTAGATACTATGTGGAAATTAATATTACATTGATCACATGAATTTCCTTTCATTATGGCTAGTATTTTTCAGTCTGTAGGGAGAAGTGCATTTTCCTACTTCAATTATCTGAGTTGAGGCAATAATGTTACAGTCATTCATAATTGCCACTTTCTTTGAAGTGATATCTATTAATATTTTAAGACTAGTTCACCTCGACCCTAACATCTTATACAAGTAAAACTTTTAATCATTTTCATGTCTGCCAGTTGACTTTAAGTGGCGAGATGATGCCAAAAGGCATGAGGAAGAGGACGAAAATACAGAACCTTTGAGTTAGATGGTTCTTATGGTGAGAGATTAATTTGAGTCTGCCGAACAAATGCAAGAAATAACTGGAGGTGTAAAAAGGAAGTGGCAGAAAACATTCTTCGTCTAAAAAGCAACAGAATTAAGTGATAGTATTTTAGAACCTGTTTGATGTAAATAAAAATTAAAATAAGCATTCCTTCAGCATACATATGTATTGCATATAACTTCTATAATTATATAGCATATTTCATGTTACTGAATTATTAGATACATTAATAAATATATCTGATAAATATATTAATAATTTAAAATGGTATATACTAATTATATATACAAATACATACATATATGTATATATATACAAATACATATATATGTGCATATATATATATCTTAATTATAAGCTCCTAAAATAGGGACATAGATAAAAATAGTAGTAGGGGCAAGTAGGTTTAAGGGAGACATTGACACACTAGTGAGTAATAGTAATTAAAAAAATAATTTGCAGTGTAAGGGATTGACTTATGAAATGAGATTAAAACAACGGAGTTTCTTTGTCTGAGTATGAGCAAAGGAAGGATATGATAAGGTCCTCAGGTATTTGAATGATGCATGTACTCACAGAGCAGGAACATTAACAATCTCTCGAGTATGAGGTGGAGCCACAGGCAATGTGAAATAGAAATCTGGATTTTATGTCAAGCGTGAAGTGTGTGCATTGGAGAGGAGCATGGATTTTTTGGAAGGCAGTTCTTTCTAGAAGTTACTCCCTTGGACTTAATGTGCTGTGGGAAATGTATGTTGCTCTGTATGATTGGGATACAGGGGCCGAAGGGCAGTGAGTGACTGAAAAGAGTCCTTCCTCCCTGGGTTACTATGGCAACGGGGCAGCGCTCTGTTACCCGAAGCTCAGGCATGTGATGCACCACACAGGCAGGGAGTTTTGAGCGGTGGAGGAATTTTTCTCTCCTTCCAGACTGGCAGAAAAACCCCATAGGTCTGTGAATTTTTCAAGAAGACATTTGGTTGCGTGACATATTTTTCCTGTATTGCTTTTCCCTGAGAACAATTGGATTCGGCTTTTAGACTTGCTTGTTTACCGGTACAGCAATCCCCCTTATCTGCAGTTTTACTTTCCCTGGTTTCAGTTACCTGCCGTCAACCTTGATCTAGAAGCAGCTGATCTTGCGCCTGACCTACCATCCGAAGGTCAGTAGCAGCCTAACGCCGTGTCACAAGACCTACATCATTCACCTCACTTCGTCTCATCATATAGGCATTTTATCATATCGCATCATCAGAAGAAGGATGGGTATGGTGCAATAAGATAGTTTGAGAAAGACCACATCCATACTTTTATTGCAGTGCATTGTTATTTTGTTCTATTTTATTATTAGTTATTGCTGTTCATCTCTTACTGTGCCTAACATTGAACTTTTATCACAGATGTGTATGTATAGAAAAAAATCACAGTGTATATAGGGCTCAATACCTTCAGTGGTCTCAGGTACACCCCAATATCTCCCTCACGTAAGGGATGGTTCCCTGGGAGCCACAAGACAATTCTCTATTTCACTTTCAATTTTTTTATGGAAACCCTCTTTCATCATTGATAACAAACACTGAGCAAATGCCTTGTGACAGGCACTCACACAAGCTACATGACTTGCCCGGGGCCGCGCGAGTAGCTATGGAACCCGCAGTCACGCTGAAGCAGCCCGGCTCCAGAGTTCATGCTCTTAGGCACTGTGGTACATCGAAGAAAGGGGGACCCGCATGTAAAAAGAGGTAGAGGAGGGAAGTTTAGGGCATTGAGCAGGATGACCTTGATCTCCTTAGACAGTGTGTTTGTGTATTTGAGTGTATTGACTGTATTTGAGAAAAGGGCACTTAAAAATCACTGAGTGCCCTATCTGCAATGCCTTACTCTCCCTCATATCTGGTTGTCCATTATTATGAAGGTAGAACAGGTATACAAGGTGCAAAACCCTGATAGTAACCTCCACATAGCAAATGCTTGATGTTCAATTAGTAGCCATCACATTATTCAGTAACTCTTCCGATAACTTGCAGTTACCTCCTTAACCTATACAGTCACACAAAGCCATTGCTCTTTCATTTGACAGATGGGCCTCTTTCTAGTGCAGTCCTCTGATGGGGCACACACATACATGCTTTTAAAACAAAAGATGACAGAATAAAGCACTTCCCTGACCACAAGTCTGACCATAAAACCTAGACTTCCCAGGTAGACTGTAAAATAAAATGTTCTTAGCTAGACATTAAAGTGACTTCTAGGAAGATAATTTGTAAAAACCAAAAAATGAAAACTTCTTACTTATATATATATAATTTCGTTATCAGATCAGTAGTCCTGAAGTGATAAAAATAATACTAAGGCAGGGCTCCTGGGTGGCTCAGTCGGTTGAGCATCTGACTCTTGACTTCAGCTCTGGTGGTGATCCCAGGGTCATGGAATCAAACCCAGTGTTGGGCTCCACACTGAGCATGGAGACTGCACATGATTCTCTCTCTTCCTCTGCCCCTCTCCCCGACTCGCACACTCTCTCTCTCTAACAAAAAATTTTTTTGATAATAATAACACCAAGGCAGTGTTTTGGTAAATGTGAAGGTCAGTTACAAGGTTAAAGGGGACTGTCTCTGCATAAAACCGCCCTCTCTTCTGACACCAAGCACCACCTCAGAAAGCTCCCAGAAAACACCCACAGGTTCATTAATTCACAAGAAGATCTTACAGAACCCACCGAATTCTATTAGTCAGGATTATCATTTATTAGAGGATTATCATTTACTTATTATCTTTACATAAGATAGAGATCAGGCAGGGAAGAGAGGCAGGGTCGGGAGGTTCCAAATGCGAAGCTTCTCCTGCCCTGTCCCCGCGGAGCTGGACGTGTTACTCCACTGGCACTAGCAGGGACAGTACGCACGGAGAGCTGGCAGCCCTTCCAGGGCTTCAGTGCCCGGAATTTTCATTAGGACCTCATCGTGTAGGCATGACCGATTTCCACTTGGTTAAGCTTATCTCCAGGTTGACTGAGATACCACATGCTTCCCAGGCCCCCACACAAAATCACGTGGTTGTCTTTCTGGAGCGGCCAGCCCTCACCCTGGGAGTGATTATCAGGAGTGCCCAACCTGATGCTAAACAAAAACAATCCGATCAAGTATGACATAGAGTATCTTCCAGAAGCCAACAGCAAAGGCCAGACCTGTCTCTGGGCAAGGCCAAATCTTTATTACACAGAAAATAAATGAGCTGCCTTTAGTTGGATCCCTGAGGCTCTCCTCTTTAACTTTTGGGCCCATTACCTGCTGGAAATTAGCCAGGCTTATCAGTCATAATGGGCTTCAATGGAAAAAACGCAAGAAAAAAAAATATATATATATATATCAGGCTTAAAACAATATTGCTTCTCACACTTCATTGGCCGATGCAGGGTTGGCAGTCATATTTAGTGTCGGGGTGGAGAACTGAAGAACTGTTCCACCCTGTGTCCAGAAAGATGAGAACTGATCATAGTAGCCCTAGTTACTATTCCCAAGGGATTTATCTCTAAAAACAAATAGACTCACATAAAAGACATTTAAACAGTGTTTCTGTTTTTCCCTCGTGATTGTCCTGCCTACATGAGACGTGAATTTGTTCATAGAATCCTGGAAATTCCGCTGACTCGTTGGTCAGCTCCGTCTCATTCTGCTGTCCACTTTTAGACAGGGGTCTCTGACTCTTGCTGGTTTTTATTTAGGGTTGTTGGTATTCACTAAGCCCTGATACAAAGAGAAAGTTGACCCAGTTCCTTGCATATACCTCATCCTTCTTCCTCCAAAGAACCCCATCCCTCTAGCCACAGAGTAACTGCTGATTTTGAGCATACTCTATTATTCCATGCTCTATGCCTCTGTTTGTATGGTTCCTTTATAGAAATGGCCAGCCCAGGACCCCTGTTTGGCTCAGTTGGTTGAGCCTCTCACTCTTGGTTTTGACTCAGGTCATGATCTCATAGGATCAAGCCCCACCTTGGGCTCTGTGCTGATAGCATGGAGCCTGCTTGGGATTTTCTCTCTCTCCCCATCTCTCTGCCTCTCCCCTACTTGTATATGTGCTCTCTATTTCTCTCAAAATAAATAGGAAAAGATTAAGAAAAAAAAAATGCCCAGCTCATCCCACTGTCCAACACCTCATACAGACTCATATATATCCCCAAGGACTCAAATTTGTCTTTCTGGAATTTTTGTCTACTACTTCCTTATACGTGAATCTACTGGTTTCCTGTAAATCTCCTCTACCACCCTTTTCTTTAATTGACCATTTGTGCCTTTTGCTAAAGATGTGAAGGTAAAAATGCTGTCTTTTTCCATCTTTGTATCCACATTAATGGCCAGAGAGTAACTTAATCTTTATTAAATCTCTAGGGTTAACAGGAGAGAGAAGTAAGTTCATACATAGCAATTATAGTAGTTTCTCTTAAGGCAAAATATCTTCTTTCAATTAAATTATTTCTTACCATTAAAAGCTGATCCTTTCTTTTACATAACAAGTGACCCAACATAGTTACTTATAACAGAAGGAGTTTAATAAGGATTTCAACTGGGTATCAGCAACTGGTTTTTGCACAGTTTATTTGTGCATTACACTTACAGTCCTGTGGCCTAGGCTGGCTGCCATTAGTTCTGGGATATGGATGGGCTTGGGAGATGGATGAAGTCCCTGAAAGAGGGCTGTGACTGCAGTGAGGCACTGTCAGACACATTCACCTGAAAAAAGAAAGAAAGCTCTGAGGTCAAAACAGGTTCAGTCTGCTCCTCTTTTTTTAATTGCTGAGGGAAAGGATTGTACACGCTTATCTTCAGGTATATATTTTAAGATCTTGTGTCCTCTTCAATGCTTTCTTTAATATATGCAGTCTGTGGAGAGGAGGAAAGGGAAAATAGTTATGCAGATTTAAAAAAAGTATTTAAAATCATTTGATTCAAATGACCTACTTTCCAAGCCTGTAGCATCAATGTTTTGTGCCAATTAAATGCATAGGCCATGCACCGAGGACTTTACAGAAGAATGCACAGCTGATTGGGAGATGTGGGCAGGAACTGGAGATCTTCAAGAGGGTAGCCCTCCCAACCTGGTGGGTGGCCAGGGGAAGTGCCAGATGAAGTGAGTTTTAGATAGGGGCCGCTCATCCCAGTTTGCCAGTTCCTGGTGGTGCTCATGTTCTGGCATCATTCTTAACAGAGCCCTGTTTGGTTCTCAAAGGTGTCCTGCCCAGGAATGGGAGCCCTGGTTTTAGGTACCCCAGAGTGGAGAATATTGGAGTGATGGATGGGAAGGAGCAAGACTCCAGAGTGAAGAGGGCTCAGGGGGAGAATTACTTTATGAGAGGACATTCTGTACAGGGTTTTCCTTAAAAGGCTTCACATAGTGCTTCCTGAAATGCCTCGCAGGCTTTCTTCTGACGCACTTCTTGACAACAGTTTATTTTTCTGTGGTGCAGCTTTTATGGGGCCAGTGTGTCTCAGCATTGCCTGGATTTCTTTTAGACTCACGGGCAGCAGGACTGCATGTGTGTGTGTGATTTAAGTCTGGGCAGATTGGCTGTGAACAGGGTGATAAGAATAGAGAGAGGCACATACCAGTAGACCACACTTCCTGTGCACAAGCCTTTGAATACTGCATTTCACTGTCTGAAATAGCATTCGTCTTAAGGCTGGGATCATTTATTCCCTGTGGAATTAAGCAATAGCACTGGCAGCAAAAGCAACTATTTTGGGAAGGAGATGTGGGAGGAATTTTGCTATGTCTGACAGACTAGGCAGAAACACCCTTTCGTGCTTTTGAAGACCACCCCAGTTGCTGAAGCCCCGGTACATGGGAATTGACAACTTGCAGGTAATCCCACATATAAGTAATGTCCAGGCTAATGTATACACACTGTGATCTGTAAGGATCAGCGAAGACTGAGTTTAGATGCTTCAACTTAAGTCCCCTAAACAGCAGAAAGAAAAACTTTTCTTTGGAGATGAGCATTAGCTTCCAACGCAAATGCTGTTGAGAAGGGACAAAACGTAACATCTTGTTCCTGTCCCTCTCTTGACATATGCCCTTGAACATTGTTTTTGCATATTCCCGTGTAAACATTTCTCGATGGTTGAAGTTTAAAATAAGGCAATGAATGTTGTGCCCCCCCCCACTCCCTCCCTATAAAGCTGAAGTGGGTAGGGCTTGGCAGCCCATCGCAGCTGCAGAGATACATAAACTCCGGGGCTCCTGGATGGACAGGGTGCAGGAGCGCGTGGGAAGAGGTTGTGCCTTCCGTGGGGCGTGGCCATGAGGACGGAGCTGCAGCTGGAGGCCAGAAGTTCAGTCAGTGAAAGGGAGGTGGGGGCTCATAGGAGCCGGTTTAATAGTCCTTTGATCAAGATATTGTATTTGTGGAGGGGTATGTGCCTACTTCTTAGAGGACAGATAAAAGCCAGATACAACTTAAATTTTTTCATCTTGGCCATTAATTAGTGTATTTTAATGGAAACCAGGGGATTATGTTGGTCTGTTCTGATTTAAATTTTCTGTTAGGAGGTCCTTCAACTAGTAAAGAGCTGACTGCCAGAATTTTGTTTTTATAAATGAGCTGAAATTAGAAATTGAAAACAGCAACCCTGTGCTACTTAAAAATGTTCTATATTATTACTGACAACCAGTTTGGAAAATGTTTTTCTATGGAAGGCTTTTGAATTCTCTTTTCAATGTGGTAGATATAACCATAACAGATTTTATTTTGTTATTTTATTATTTTTCTTTTCACTTTGGCCTTGGAATTATTGTGGGAGGCAATGATGTTAAGCTCCCCCAAAGAGTGGTGTTCAGGCTTATGATAAGCATTTCCTAAATTATATCCAAAGGCTCACAAACATATAAGTGAATTTGCTTAAAGTCAAAAACATAAGTATCTACTTGTTTTGCATGAGGAACTTGGTAAAAGGTCAGTAACGGTATCCCTATAGATATCAATGGCCTGTATATTGATTTTTTTTAAGTTTATTTATTTATTTTGAGAAAGAGAGAGCAAGTAGGTGCAGGGAGGGACAGAGAGAGGAAGAGAACAAATCCCAGGTAGGCTCCAACTTGGCTCCAACTTGTCAGTGTGGAACCCAGTGCAGGATTTGAACCCACAAACCATGAGATCATGACCAGAGCCAAAATCAAGAGTCAGATGCTTAACAGACTGAGCCACCCAGGAAACCCTTATATTGATTTTTTTAAGCAAATGAATTATCTTTTTATTTTCCAGTGAACTGAGCCAAAGATGTAATGGTCTCAGAATCTGAAATATACTGATGTCTTTCCATCTGGACTTGACCTGAAAAGTTTTTCATTTTTATGCAGCATTTCTACTTCTTTATAATTTAAATTTTTCTTTATATTTTACTTTTTAAATTTATTTATTTATTTTGAGAGAGAGCACAAGTAGGGGAGGAATGGGGTGGGGTGGGGAGGGAATCCCAAGCAGGCTCTGCATTATTGGAGCCCTGTGCGGGGCTTGAATCCAGGAACCGTGAGATCACGACCTGAGCCAAAATCAAGAGTTGGATGCTTAATCAACTGAGCCACCCAGGTGCCCCTTTGCTTCTTTATAATTTTAATTACTCATGTGAAAAATTGGTGGAAAAGACCTTTATCTTGTGACAAGACATAAGAAAGGTATTGAAAATTTTGAAGCACGTCAAGAAAAAAAATATTGAAAAATTAAAAAAAATTATTTTAAATTAAAAGATCCTCTAAGTAGTATTTGTCTTTCTATGAATCTATTTGTCTAGGATGATAGAGAATTAATTTTAAGTGCAAGTGTTAAGTTGATAATGACGTAAGAGCTGGATATCTTAGAGACAGAGAGATGCAGAGGGAAGGAGGGTGGAGATTTTTTACAAAGGAGATTGAGGGGCACCTGGGGGGCTTGGTTGGGCAGTCGACTCTTGATTTTGGTTCAGGTCACGATCGCACCATTCCTGAGTTCGAGTCCTGAGTTGGGATCCAGGCTGACAGTGCGGAGCCTGCTTGGGATTCTCTCTGTGTCTCTCTCTCTGTGTCTCTCTCTCTTTCTCTCTCTCTTCCACTTGTGCACATGCTCTCTCTCTCTCAAAAAGTAAACAAATAAACTTAAAAATGGATTTAGCTGTGTGGTCCCAGCCTCTTCAGTCTTTCTGTTTGTGATTGTCTGCATTCTCACACACTCACTGACCTTCCCCTCTTCTGTGTTCCAGGAGAGACAGCGCCTAGAGACGATCCTCAGCCTCTGTGCAGAATACACAAAGCCCGACAGTCGCTTGTCCACTGGCACCACCGTGGCGGATGTGCAGAAAATCAATAAGGAGCTTGAGAAGCTGCAGCTCTCTGATGAGGAGTCTGTGTTTGAAGAAGCCGTTGTGAGCCTGGATACCCGATACCGGTGCCACCAGAAAGGCTCTCTCCAGGATGCAGAGGTGGCGGTCTTCGGGGGCGTCGGTCAGAGCAGCGCCAGCTTCCTTTCCCCCAGGAGCATCAGGAATGACGACCTGCTCAGGGACCTCCCATCTGCCTTTCTGAAACCTTCCAACGAGTCCGCTTACCTTAGTATCCTACCGAAGGTAAAGGTTACAGAGCAAAAAGACCAGGATTTAGGGCCCGGGGCTCTGCATCTGCATGGGCCTACAGACTAGAGGTTTCACCTTGCTTGTTTTCTAAAATATTTTCAGGAAGCTTCCATTTAAGAGGTAATTAACTAAACAAGGTGCAACAAATCAGGGTGTTTACTGTGAGGTAACAAATTTGCACTGTAAAAAACGTAGCAGAACGGTAAGAAGGAGGAAGTTCCTCTTTTCTCTGCCCTCTCCCAGTTGTACAGAGTGTGGGAGATAAGCACAAGGTGTGTTACATGCCTTCTTAGTATTTCTGTGCATATACAAGGCGGCATGTTATAGGCACAGACATACAGATACACACACATAGCGTTCTGCTCTTTTCTTTTCCTCACTAAATGTCCTGCGCATCTTCGCATTTCAGTACACGCAGCTCTGCCTCATTCTTTCTAACAGCTGGCTAGTATTCTGTTGTTTGGAAATACTATTCATTTTATTATTTTTTTTTTAAGTTTATTTGAGAGAGACAGAGAGCATGAATGGGGAAGGGGCAGAGAGAGAGGGAGAAAGAGAATCCCAAGCAGACCCTATGCTGTGATCTTGGAGCCCAACATAGGGCTCTAACCCAAGAAACTGGGAGATCAGTACCTGAGCCAAAACCAAGAATCAGACACTTAACCAAGTGAGCCACCCAAGTGCCCCTAGAAATACTATTTAAATTGTTTCTACTTTTTTTACTAATAAATTCTATATGCAACAAATATATATATATATATATATATATATATATATATAGTACAAATATAACTGTAAGATCACATACTAAAATTGGAATTGATGGATCAAAGAGTGTGTATATTATTAATTTTAATCAATTATTCTAAATTATACTCTGAAGAGACTATATATTTCCAGGTGACACTTTCACTAACAGTTTATGAGCACATACACTTGCCAAGGCTGTATATTATTAAAATTGTTCAATTTTCCTGGTTAATTGGTGTCTAATTTGCTTGTCTTTAATTATGCATGAAGTTGGGCATTTTTTCATATTTTCATTGTTAATTTGTATTTTGACCTACTTTTTCATGTTCTTTACCCATTTTTAAAAATTGTCTTATTTTTACTAAGTAGTAAGAATTATAGGAAAATCAGTCTTTTATCATGAGTGGTCTTCCCCTTGACTTTACTCCTGTTATTTTTTAGATGTATAAGAGTTTAAGATTCATAGGTAGTCATAATTATTAGTTAGCCTTCTGGCTATATATTGATTTTTAAATGTCTTTGGAATTTGAGGATTTCTTAAATGGAATCAAAAGAAAATCTTTTGGTTTACTTTTTTCACATAAGTTAGAAATCTTTTTTCTATGAAATTAAAAATTCTACGTCCTTTCTAGAAAGGACATAAGAGAGTTGTAATAAGATATCAATTTTATTGAAATAAAATAAAGACATGAAAAGTAGTAATAAGAAGGAAAAACAGAAACCATAATCACAAGGATTTAGTTAAATAGACAAGACTAGGTTATTAAGAAACTCTGATCATTAGGTTCTGAGATTCTTGGCAATTATGGCCAAAGAATCAAAAACAAAAAAGATTCATCAGTTAAATTTTTGTTATAAGAGAAGCCCACAACCGATTGGGAGAAAGACCTCATCATGATCCTAAATTCTGGAGGTAATTTATCACAGGGAGTATGATTCAGGGGGAGTTAGTGTGTTTGTTTTGTCTTTGGCCACAAGAAGGCTTTTTCAGCGTTCCCAGTTAGCAGTCCATATCTCCCTTCTGAGTTCCTCCTTCATCTGCATCAGGTCTTGGAAATGTGCAGTCCTTCTTTCTCCTAATGACGACATTGACCTTCCTCATTCTCAGTGGAGAGCAGTTCTGAATAGGACATCTGTTTCTATTGCCAGAAAGTTGCAACTGTTAGAAACTAGGATGGGGGAGGGGGCACAAATCAAACATCATTTGTGTTCAGGCAAAGTAAATGACCCACCGTTTGAAGACTTGAGCTGTTTTCACCAGCCATTGGGCTTTCTTTGAAGTCCGTGGCTTCCTTTTCATTGAAAATCCTTTCCCATTTCTTCCATCATGGACAGCTGCCAGATTTTTGTTAAAACAGTGAGCTGTGTGTGTCTGTCTCAAAGGGCAATCTTTAGGGAGACCAGTTTCCCCCTGAAGAGGGCTGTGACAAGAGAGCTGCTCATGTGTAAACCGGCGGGTCATGACAGATGTTTTTAATTGCTTAAATATGCTTTTGTGGAAAGGGAGGCCTCTGAAGCTTACAGCAGCCTCCATTGTGGCAAGACATATAAGACTGTGCATCCTTTAGAGACAGGAAATATCAAAGGCACCTCTGGTTACAGGCAGCAGCTTAGACAGAGAGCAAGTGAGGGGGATGAATGAGTTCCAAGGAAGGAAGTTTGCGTTTATTACTTTTTGGAGACAGATATATGTTACTTCAAGACAACAGACAGAAGAATGCTTTCTTCAAAGTCCTGACCATTTGTTTTGGACCCTTTTCTTCTTAGTCATCTGCTGACTGAATTCCTTACTTAGCAAAGGACAGTATTTGTTATTAATCCATCTAAGGATGAGTGGAGAAGAAAAAAATGTGGAAAATACTCAAAGCTGATGGAAGGAAACGAAGATTTTCATGATATTTAGGAAACCTGGGATTTACCATTCTGGAACTTGTCTCACCTAACACTTAAAGATGCAGATGACCTTAGAAATATGCTGATTTGAACTGGCTTTTGTGACCCTGTCTTCCTCCCCCTGAGGTGAAAGCTGAGAGTGACTATCTCTTCTTTCTCCCTTTTTTCCTGTTGAGATGGGATTGATGCACGGTGCTGTGGACGTCTGTGTACAGTATTGTGACCGGACTTATACATTCTGTGAAATGATTACCACAAGTTTAGCTAACATTCATCACCTCATTTAGTTAAAAAAAAATTCTTTTCCTTGAGAACTTTTTCATTCTTCTCTTTTTAGCTGTCTACAGTAGACAGCGCTCACATTTGCAACTTCCTCTGATTGCAGGAAGTTTCTAAGAAGAGATGGGGGGGATCCAGATGCAACGTGTCTTATTCCTACTCCCCCTCCCCTTTCTCTGTGGAGATCAGCTCACCTCAAAGATGGCATCTTTGGAGATGTTCGTACATATGTAAACAATATTCTCATCCCGTTCTATCACAAACCTTTCAGAGCTTTAGAACGCCTTTTGAAGATTTTGCTTTTTTATAAATAACAAAAAAGAGGAACCATTTCCTGGAGAGCATTTATTGCTACAAACAGCCACTTATGTTGTCTGTTATCAAATATGCCAATGATGATAAATTTTTTAGAAACTTAGAGTTAGATATTTATAATCGCCACTATTATCTTTTTCACCCTCTGCTTGCTTGGAAAGTTTGTAGTTTTGCTATTGTTTAGTTTTTGTTTTCTCCTAATGCTTTACTTCCACCAAGTGAGAGAGATATTTTTAAACTCTGTTAGTAGTTGAAACCTAATATGAGATGTTGGCCCAACGGGGAAACTGGCCTTCTTGAGGCTTTCCTGCTGGGATTACACGTCAGCAATTTAGGAATGCCATTCGCTGTCACACCGTGTCCCTCACGCCCTAAAACAGGGACCTGAGTATTAGGACAATGAGATTCATTGTCCATGATAAAAAGGTCAACAGTTGTTTTATTAAATGGTAAGATACTGCATTTAAGATGGCAATTAAAGCCTGGATATCAAAGCCTGGAAGGTCTTCATACCTCTGCTAATCAACCCAAGATACTGTGGCATTTCAATGGTTTAATATGTATAAGGAGCAGTCAAGTAGTGTAAAGAATGAAGAATATGAATAAAGAATATGACATTATGGCTATCTTCTTGAAGTTATTTTCAAGATCATAAAATAAATGAACTTAACACAGCATACCAAATGATCTCTTTGGTTGATAGGAATATTCTTTGGACCGACTCATAAGTAATCTTCAATAATTTGCTTATCTAGGCTGCTGTTTTCAATGTGCAATTGTAAAGGTATTTAATCATTGACTAACTAATGCAAAGAAATTATTTCTTTTTCAAAGACAGATAAAAATTAAGCAAATAATGTGCCAATCCCCCAGCATCCCTTGACCAACAGAGAGACTGGTTTCTATCAGGTGATATCTAAGGTGACTAATCTGAAATTCCTGAAAAAACAGGCTATTTTCAATTCACTCTACTCTCTTCTTAAAACAGTAGGCAGTCCCATTTTGGCTAAATGTGTATGAACTAAAATACTCCTTTCTTTCCTGGGCATCTGTCATAACTCTGTTACACCTAAGGGGTATAAGTATGCCTTCTTGTACTTAATTTCTTTTCTGACTTTCACTTTCCTTCCCAAGGAACACAAGCTGTTCTGTGTAGTGATTTTATAAATGATAACCAATATCCTATCTTGTGTCACAGAAGCACATTGGCCCAGAGAGTGTCTTAAACATTATATATGTGAACAAAATTGTGTAGGATAAAGACAGTAAGTAGTGTGCGAACACATGTGAAACATGAATTGACTTCATATTAAGTGTGTAGTTTTTAGTAATCTGGGGAGTCACCAAAGTAACAAGGTCTTGTATCGTCATGGTTTTTAACTTTATGGAACATTTCAGTGAGATGGACCAAGTGCATTGTGTCCTGACTTTTCCAGCATGTGTTAGAAAGGAAACAAATCCACATGAATACTCCTCTGCAGGTAATCCTAGTAGTGGCACCCAGTAGTAAGGCTAGGGATTGAAGAGACTGTTGTAGATGTGCTCACATGTTGGAGATGGGAGAGAATTTGGGACTTGGCCTGTTCAAGAGATCTCTGAGGAAGATGTCAGAAGTCTTGTCTAGCTCTAGTTGTTTGCCGTGCCAAACTTTCTCTATAACCTTCAAGAAGTCACTATAATTTCTATGGACCACAACCTCCTCATCTGTAAAAGCTCTTAGTTGTTTCACCTTTAAAAGGTTATGAATTGGTCAATTTAAGTGGGTCTGTATGAGGTAACTTAAGAACTTCACTCCAGAGGATGTGTGAGAAAATGCACAGTTCCAGTGGAAGAATCATAATGATTCTTTTAGAATCCCAAGAGGCACAGAGACTGTGAAACACTAGACTTACTACTGGTTTATGAATTGGGAAATCTGGAGTGGAAATGTGAATAGCCCTTTTCTGTGTTGATTAATTGCAGACCCCAGAGGGTATAAATGAAGAACAAAGGATTCAGGAGTTGGCAGCGATGGAAGAGACCCGGATAGCAATTCTCAATAACCTCGAGGAACTTGAACAAAAAATCAAAGATATAAATGACCAGATGGATGAATCTTCCAGAGAGGTATAAACCAAGAGTTGACTTGTTATCCCTGTCTTTTTTCCTCTCCTTCAGCTTAAACATATTACTACCTATTAGGGCATAAGCTTTGGTAGCAGAATACATAGAAATCAACGTGAGTTAATATCTTTTTCCAGTGAGTTGTATATAGGGTAAAAATACCTTTTTAAAAAATATTTTTTTCCTTGTCTTCTTTTTAAGTCAGATGAGACAAACATATAAAGCCATTTTTAATGTACTTTGGGTATAACCAGTTTTGTCTTAACTAGTGTATGCTTTCTGACTTGCTACATACAAATCTCAGCTGAGGTCTCATATTTAGGTCTCCAAGTTCAAATCCAACAGACATTTTCTGAGTATGCTTACTATGTGTTGGGCATCATGTTAGTACTATAGGGGGATTTGTATATGACTCGGTCACTGACCTCGCTTCTGGGGCTTGCAGACCAGAGAGGAAGCAGGCACATGGTCTATTACTGTATCTCCATGGAGCAAGAAGGAACAAATGATTCTGCCTAGCATGTTTAAACTTACAGATGATGCAATAGCTATAAGTAGAAGGGGACTGCTCACCTGTCATCTTATACACAGCTCTTGGATGTCCCTCCTGCTGCCATTGCTAAGAATGCATTGCTTGCATGCTGGCCGGGTGTAATTTTCACCTCCCAGGCTCTGTGGACAAAGAAAGACACAGCTGCTCACAAGATGGCTCGTGCTTGAGCCTGAATCTGAGCAAATTGGCAAAATATTATTGAGAAGTAAGCAGAAGAGGGGTTATAGTAGAAAAATTAAGTGGTGGGTAGATTTCTTAGTAAATATATTGTGGGCTCACCAACTTCCTTATAGGAATTCTGAATCTCACTTGGACTCTCAGAACCGTTCTCCAAGGCCCCCAAGTCTGGCTCAAACCATAGTACTTTTTGAAATTTGTAGCCGTTAAGAATGCATCTCAAAAGTGGGCGGTTGAGAATCTCTCTGGAAGTGCAACACCTCTGAGCTTGTTTTGTGTCCCCAGTTGGATATGGAATGTGCTCTTTTGGACGGAGAACAGAAATCTGAAACAACTGAACTTATGAAAGAGAAGGAGATTTTGGATCATCTAAACCGGAAAATAGCCGAACTGGAAAAGAACATTGTTGGTGAAAAGACCAAGGTAAAAAAAGTATATTTGAATGCAAGCTTTATAAGCAATATGGTGGTTCCATCTGCTGAATTTACATGTTGTCTGAATTCCCATGGTTTTGGATTTGTGTGTCATGCTCCTGGAGACAGTGGTATGAGAGGAGAGTCTTAAGATGAGGTAAGTTCTTCAAAAGAACTGTCAGGGACTGAGCAGCAGATGCTAAGGGAGTAGAGCCCATAACACTTTCGAATATCAATTCATGGCAGCTTCCTGACTTGAGATTAGTGAATTAATTGCTTTTTTTCCAACAGCCTTGCTGCGCTTCAGATTGTGCTGTGTTTTTTTAAAAAGTGGATTTTGTATACTAAACTTCTGAAGCACTGGTATCCTCTACGTGACGACTAAAGCATATTTGAATAGGTTGTCTTTTTCCTTTCCATTTTTTTGTTTGTTAAGCTTTTGAATGGGAACCCTTCACCTTCCCTGTCTTGCCTTGCCATTGTCTTCAATGCAAGCGCACTGCTCACTGGCGTTTTCAGGGGTTCCTCACGCACTGCCAAGGGGAAAATGCCTGTGAAACACTGTTCACGCTTACCTTGGAAGTGGTCTCACTCATACATTTCAGGCCACCACCTGAACGTTCGCCGATATCTGCCAGGGAACATGTGAAAAATTACGTGGCAGGTTTCTGAATTCAGGATAGCCATTGAGTTTTTGTTTGCCTGTTTGTTTATTTTCTCTGGAAAATAGTTTACTTACTCTCCTACTACATTCTGAGTTCCTTACAGCTCAACTAAGCCCAAGCTTAAAAAATGAAATCCCAGTTTAGGAAAGAAAAAGCAAATGAACTGGAACATATTTTTCTTCTTCTCCTTGCTCACCATCTTCTCTACTAAGCTGAGAAAATGACCGAAAAATTCCGTTTGAGTAAGTTCTAGTGGGCAGTATGTGGAAGGATTTCTGCTGAATGCGGCTTCCTTTTTAGGCTTTTCTTTGTTTGAGACCTATAAATAAGGGCATTTGATCTTGGTGCCAGAGAATGAGCTCAAAGTGATATTGTCAGAAATTGATGTCAGACTAAAAGCTGCACATCAATTTCTTGGTTGCCTGCTTGTCAAGATTAACTACACAGCTTTTTCACATTAAGTTTTATGTATGTTCCTTCGGACTCCAGACTTTGAAACGATAAAGAAGCCATTTGGGTAGTTGGTATATGTTTCTTTAAAAGTTCAAAACCAAGTCAAAGGATTGATTGTCTAGATCTGCACTTAAGGAGAATGATGCTTGTTAAGGATTCTGCACCGATACAGCAAGAAACAGTGGGAGGTAGTAGGTGTGTTTGTTTGGGGTGCTTATGGTATTTTACTCTTTATGTCTTAATGAAAAACTCGTGGGATATAGGATTGGGTATCGTGTTACCTATGAGCCTCTCTGCCCTCTCCATCCATGTAGTTATTTATCTTTGTGTAGCCCACACATGGCATGGCCTGCAAATTCTATTTGTCTCCATCATTTGCATGAGACACAAAAGTGAAGCAAGTTGTGTCATTGCTTAATCCCACTTCCCAGGGAAAGTTGTGTCATATTCTGTGGCCCTAAGGGCACGGTGGGACTCCAGGAACATGGGCAGAAACAATTGGAAAGGAGGACACCTCCATCCTTCCTAGTATTGTTTTAGTACGCCTGACAGAGGCTCTGCATAGGACAGGGAACAGTAGGGGCTTCAAGTGTGGGACTGGATCACACAGCTGTTGGGAGATTCGTTCGTCCTAGAAAGCTGGATTATTGTCTGTCATCACATGGTGTGGAAAATGGCAGAAACTGGCTTTGGGATTCCAGAAAAGGATGAGGGAAGTGGAAACAGACTGGGTGGTATGATGTTATACATATTTTTGACAACCAAAGTCAAATAGAGACTCGGCACCACTTGGCGGCATTACTATGTTTTTCAAATAAACTCAAACCATTTTATGACATGGCTCTTTCATTCTTTTACTGTATTCAAACTTCCAGTCCATTTTCCTCCCACTGGGATGACTTCACCACCTACTTCCCTGAGAAAGCAGATGTAGCCCATCCCTTCATAACTAAGGAGGGTTCCCTCTTCCCCTCAAAGATAAGTGCCTTAAAGCTCAGTCCTTCTACCCCAGCCCCTAGCCTTCCCCTCTTTACTGGAGCGTTTACTGTCAGCATGCCAACCTTATTTTTAAATTGTATTATTGTTAATAAAAGAAACTACCTTCCAGCTATTGCCTTATCCCGTTTCTCTTCATCACAGCCATACTTTTCCAACAGGTTTCTTACTCCATTGTGAGCCCTCTTCCTCACTTCCTGATTTACCATTCCCCCCAGTTGCAATTGGCCAAGGCCCCCACTATTCCATCAGATCTGTGCCTGTTAAGACTCCTGAAAACCTAGGTACTGCCCACCTCATTGCATGCTCTTTAGTCCTCTTGTGATCAGACTTCCTGAGCAGCCTTCAAGACGGGACAAACCTTTGTCTTTGCCCTGGCCCCTCCCACACCCTGCCCCCTGTTCTCTGGATGCCCCCTCTTCTGGTTTTCCTTCTCTTTCTCTCATTCGTTGTCTCTGATTTTCCAACTGAGTCCCCTTTGCTTGATCCTCTGTCTCTAAGCAACCAGTTAGTTATGAGAGTGTTTGTCTCGGAACTGAACCCTCTTCTCTTGTAGCCTCGTGTTCTTTTATAACCATGGCTTCCCATTACTAGTATATGTTGGTGACTGTCAAGTGTATGTCTTTAGCCTACAACCCTTTTCTGAACTTCTGACTCATATCCAGTAGCTTACCCGACGTCTGCGCTCAGAAATTTCATGGCTATTGCCGACTAAACACTTCCCCTTGTCTTCCACACTGCCCTCCACCAGTCGTGTTCTGCCTTCAGTTTTCCAAGTCCAGGAGATGGCATATCAAGCCACCTCTATGTCCAAACAGGAACCTGGAGGTAGATCTTGACAGTTATCTCTCCATCACCCTCACATGATTGTGATTCCATAAAGAGTTCTCAATTACTTCAACTTCTCCTCATCTCCACTAACAGCATGCTCTTCTAAACCATCAGAATCTCTTCTTTAGTTACATTCCATTTGCTTTCCTTTAGTTCCTTCTCTTCACAGCACTGAGAGTGATCTTTAAAAATATAGAAATTGGTTCATGGGGCCCCTGGATGGCTCAGTCCGTTAAACATCCGACTCTTGATTTTGGCTCAGGTCATTATCTATGATGAGTGTGGAACCTGCTTGGGTTGCTCTCTCCCCTACTCTGCCCCTCCCTCATTTGCTCCAGATAGATACATAAATAAACAAACAAATAAATAAAATATTAGATCATATCACTCCGATTTGTGTTCCAGCATTTTCCTATAAATTTTAATTCATGACCTGTCACATGCCTTTCTGTCATCTTCCCCTCCTTCCTATGATGTGCAGGGTGGCCTTCTTTCTATTTATTCAGACAGTCGTCCTCCCCCACTTCCTGCCAGATCTGTTTCCTTGCAGATCTGTTTCCCATGCCTGGAATTCCCTTCCCTGTATTCCATATCTTGTTGGTTCTATCTTTCATGGCTTAGGTTCATTGTCAGCTTTTCAGAAAAGCCCTTCCAGGCTTTTCCAGTTCAGATTATGTTCTCCCTGTTGTTCTTTCAGTCCTTTTACAAATCACATTTTATAATTCACATTTTCTTTGGGCTTTGACTTCTTTGACTTCTTTGACTTCTCTCTCTAGCCTGTGAGCTAGAGCAAGGCCCTGCTGGCCACTGTTCACCGAGCTTACGGTAGATGTTAGAATACCACCCGGTATGCTTTGGGAATATTGTCCCTGCATCTCCCGCTAACTGTGGAGTCCAGGCTGGGCCTTAACAGAAACACTGAGCCAAACACCTGCTCCAGAGCTACGTGCTGCCAAGTTCAGGCCATCTGGGATGGTCTGCTTATGTGCACATGCCAGTGGACCTCTAGTCACGCTGCCAGTTGGGCCCGACTGTAAGACAGAAGGAGGAAGTAGCCTTTGCCCTTTTGCATCTTGTTTCCTTTTCTATACACACCTGTTGCTGCTGTCAGGCATAAACTGCAGAGTGAGAAAAACAAAACCTGAAAAGATCCCTGCCGGGCAAGCTCCGCTTCAGATGTCGATAGCACATCCTGTGAGCCTGGTCCTAGTGTTTTGGAGACAGGCTTAATAACACCTCAGATTTCAAATACTGAAATTATCACCATCGTTTCCTTGGAGCTCCAGGCCAGTCTCTACTATTGTCTCTTACCTGCTTTGGGAACTGTGATGCAATTTTACCTGTTTGGTATAAATGAATGTACAGGGATCACTTACTTTGTGAAAGTTCACGTTATGCCACTTGACGTTTACGAAAGACCTCCATTAGTACCTGTTTTCGCCAACTCAAAGAAATCCAAAGAGGATTTCGCTTTAATGAAAAATGGCAGGAAGTGAAAGCAGCATTCAGGTGTGGATAGCATTCAGCATTTGTCCTGCCGGGAGCAGCAGCCAGAGTGGCGCACCCAGGCGCCCTCCCCAGAACTGCATCAAGCAGCCGCTGCTCGATGAGCATCTGTGCTTTATCTCCATTGATTTTGTGCCTCAGTTAAATAAACAAGATGTGTCCTAAGGTATCAGAAATGCCTAAGAGAGGTTATTTTGGGGGGTCTGGGAAAGGCTTAAAACTTTCCCTATAAAGTAGCAGTAATTGCTTCTTTACCTTACACCCTTTCCGCTTTATAAAAGGTTTCATAGGAGCGCTGCACTTTCGGGAATGGGGGAAACCTGTATGTTCTAGATGATTGCTATATATTATATATCTCCATATAAAATATAAAATGTAGATATAATTAAATATACAATATAAAATATAGACCATGTGTTCAATTGTATATTTATTGAACATTTTTGCAGCGGCTCTGTGAGCTGACTTTCCTCTGCACTTCTGGGTTCCACTGTCAAAGGCATCAAGACGTCCATTTTCATGTGGCTCTATGCCACTTGCCTGTTGTGTTCTCAGGCAGCAGCCACATTACACATAGAGTGTCTAGGAACATGGATAAACCCTGAACAAATACAAGTATCTGACTAGAACGTAAGTCCGGAGAGGATATTTATTTGAAGAAGTAGTAAGCAAAGAGGCCATAGTGTTTTTCTGGGGTGAGTGAAAGGAGAGAGAATTCTTAACCTCTGCCCTAGTGAACTGATTCTGTTTTTTTAAATTTTTCTTTAATATTTATTTATTTTTGAGAGAGAGACAGAGTGTGAGCAGGGTAGGGGCAGAGAGAGAGGGAGACACAGAATCCAAAGCAGGCTCCAGGCTTTGAGCTGTCAGCACAGAGCCTGATGCAGGGCTCAAACCCACAGACTATAGGATCATGACCTGAGTCAAAGTTGGACACTCAACCAACTGAGCCACCCAGGAGCCCCTAATGAGCTTGGTGGCAGAGCAGAGAAGCCAGCAGAACCATGAAGCTCAGTTTTAGCAAAGGCCTGGTTGTAGACTGGTATTCCTTCTTCCACTGCCCTACCAACCCTCCCCCTCTGAGGCAAAGCCCAAAGTGGGGGCGGGGGGGGGCGCTGCTGAGCCGGTGTGGACATACCCATTTCTTTATGTAGGTTTCCTTCTGGCATTGCCTATTTCTGACTACATTAAGAATCCAAAATTAAAAATACTTTTCCAATTTCCTCTACTTTATTATAGAGGAATTGCAGTTTCCTCTAAGATTATTATCTGTGTCTCCTTTGGCATAAAAAACTCGGTAGTTGTACTGAGAGTCAGTGAAATGGTCAAGGAGGGGCTCTGCGTCCATAGTCTTGTTGGAGACTCTTTCCATTACCCAGATGCTCTTCATAAAATTCAACCATTCTTTTCTTTAGGATCTGTCCCTACACATATAGATTATGGTATTTTGTTGCTATCCTGGCCTATATATACATTTTTGTAACTAAACAGGCCTGAACGTGTGAGTTGAAGCTTAAATCACTCTATTCCGTACACCATGTTCCACAGTGAAATCTTAAACTTATTTGACTAATTTTTCTATAATAAGCATATATAGTTGTATCTTAAATGGTTAAATTTTATTCCCCATTATTATTTTGCCAAAGTACCTGTTACTTCCTCTCCATCCTTCTTCCAAGCCAATGGAAGACAGAAAGCCTGGCCCCAAATTCCTCAGCAAAGTGTTAATGCCTCTTGAGTACAGAGTGTTTGCCAAGTCACAGTCATGTTCAGAAGGGACCCAGCCCTTCCTGTGCCTCTTTCTTACATTTCAAAGTTAGCTCCTTGGCTAGAGGAAGTGGAAGTATATCGTGGGATTTGGGGATTAAATCAACAGGATTCCAGATTAGGGTTATTTTTTCTGTTGGTTGTTTGATTATATAAATCCCTAGTGTTCTAATTTTCTAGTTTTTTCAACACTAAACATCCATCAATTGTGTAATTAAAATGTCAAACCCAGAGGGGGAAAAATCTTAAGAATTATAAAGATGTGCCTCGTTAGAAGCAGGCAGGCAATGAGTTATTAGCTCCCACTGTTTGTCAACACAGGTCCATAATCTTTTCTCTACAGTTCTAAAATCTGAAAAGTTTGTGGAGAAAAAGAAGTCATTTTGTAAGGTCAGCACCAAAACATAGTTGGTTGCAAAACCTGACTTTGATGGATATTCACACTTGCATATTTGTAAGTAGCTGCAGACAGAACCGTGTCTGGTTACAGGTACTGTCCCTGGCAATGCCTTTTAAGATGCACTATCTGAACTATGTTACCTCTATAAAATTCAGAATATTCTGAAATCTGGAACACATCAGGCCTTAAGAATTTCAGATAAGTGATTTTAGACCTGAAACAATTGCCTGATCTGTGAACCTATGAGGATGCCTACCCACCAAGCCATGGGGTTTAAGAACTAGAAGAAAATGTATTCTCGGGGTATATGGAAAGGACTTTGGATTGACTGCCCTTAGGAATGATGGTTCAGGTACTATGGATTTTAGCACATCACTGCATCAACTCCAAACCTGACCCAGGGTTTCATGAAACACGCTCAGGTGCTTAGTGTGTGCTGGGTTCTGTGCTAAATAGTTTGGAAATTACAAAGGTGGACCTTAAGTCTCAAGAAAAGCTTTATTAAGCTAATAGGTTGCCAATTTTAACAACAAGAATATATAAATGCATATATATGTATATTCTATATATATGCCATCCTATATATATAAATATAAATATAAATATAAATGTAAGCATATAGGAAATTCAAAGCAAAAGTTTGAATTTCAGATAGAGAATAATTTTTTTTTGGTGTAATTATGCCCTAGGCAGTATTTGAGACATACTTACATCAAAAGATCATTTGTGTTTCATCTGAAATTCAGACTTAACTGACTGTCCCCTATTTTATCTGGCAGCCCTACAAGCTAATAAAGTAAGCATCTTTTTAGAGTAATCTTGAGCCATCTGCTTCCCAAGTATTACTTACATGTGGTAAAATTGTTTTCTTTGGTATCCAAGAATTTTCTGTGTAGTGTTGAAATTCAAATAGAGCTAGCAAGTTCGATTTCAGTTCCTTCCTTCAAGAAGACAACTTAAAAAGAGAGAAAACTTGTGTTACTGTCTGCTAACCACAAATCCAGCAAAATAAGTGGTCCTGTGATGAGTTTTGGATTATTCAGTTCATTGAAGATTATTGGTAATTCATGTGTACAAATTCCAGTTACTTAAGCTGAACCCATACACACTCCTGATCATTTGTAGGACTAGAAGAAGGTCACTTTGCATCTGAACTTGAAATGCATCATCCCTCTCTGCACAATGGATAGTTGGAATCTCACAGTTCTTTCGGTTTACTTGAGACCTTAATCTGAATGTAAAAAATTGCACAATTGCAGTGTTACTTGTTAAGAGGGACCTTTTACACTATGAAGTAAAAGTGCTAAGGCCCACTGTCTTAAGAACAGTCTTTGGTGCCTTGTGTACTTCATTAGAAAAATCAAATTGTTGGGGCACTTGGGTGGCTCAGTCAGATAAGCATCTGAATTTGCCTCAGGTCATGATTTCATGGTTCCTGTCTTCAAGCCTCACATTCTGCTCCCTGCTGTCAGCACAGAGCCTGCTTTGGAACCTCTGTCCTCTCTCTGCCCTCTGCCTCAAAAATAAATAAACATTAAAGAAAAGAAAAAGTAGATTGTTAATTGCCTATGCCTCTCACATCATCTTGTTTGGCTCATTCAGGGGTTTCCAGACTGGCTGTGTATCAGAAAACATGAAGGGATTTTTTAAATGTTCATTTCCAGGTCACCTTGGTGCTAGGTTGGTTAGGCATCTGACTCTTGATTTCTGCTCAGATCGTGAGCTCATGGTTCGTGAGTTCAAGCCCTGCATCAGGATCTGCACTGACAGTGCGAAGCCTGCTTGGGATTCTCACCCTCTCTCTCTGTCCCTTCCCTGCTTGCGTGCACGTGTGCACTCTCTCTCTCTCTCTCTCTCTCTCTCTCTCTCAAAATAAATACAGTAAACTTTTAAAAATTGCCTATTCCCTAGCCTTCTGCTTCTGGATGTCTGGCTGAGTGGAGATCTGAAAAATAGTATATTTAAAAGCTTACTCAGAAAAAAAATAAAATAAAATTAATTTTTAAAAAATAAAAGCTTACTCAGAGGGGTGCCTGGGTGGTTCAGTCGATTAAGTGTCTGACTTCAGCTCAGGTCATGATCTCACTGCTCACGAGTTCAAGCCCCATGTCAGGCTCTGTGCTGACAGCTTGGAGCCTGAAGCCTGCTTCAGATTCTGTGTCTCTCTCCCCCTCTGCCCATATTCTCTCTCTCTCTCTCTCTCTCTCTCTCTCTCTCTCTCTCTCTCTCTCTCAAAGATAAATAAACATTAACAGAAAAAATTTTTTAAAAAGCTTACTTAGGTTTTTCTAATGTGCAGTCAGGGCTAAGTAACACAAAGCCAACTGGACTGTACTTTGTGAAGACAATGATAAAGCTCCCTCTTTTCTCTACTCTTAGTCCCGTTAAATACTTACTGAGTGAGTGAATAAACAACTGACCGTGGAAACAAACAGAAGTCTGACTTCATATACTGATTTCTGCTTTAATTTGCTATGAACAATTTACATTTGGTCTAATATAAACTTTAGGAACATCAGTCTTAAGTAGAAAAAACAGAAAAGGCAGAACCTGGCAGTGAATTTGTGACCCAGTTGGATTTTGCCAGAACGTGAAGACAGGTCAACTCAAGAGCAGTGCTAACAGAAGCAGCCATATCTCTAAAAGTCACATTCTGGGTTTGGTTGTATAGTTGCCCCTTGTACGTCTGGTTTTCCTGCAGTGTTCCAGTTCCTTGTAGCCTTATTTTTTCAACAAAGTTAAATCTGTTAAATTTACTTAAAATATATTGAATGGGTTCATTAAACTTTAATAAATTTATTAAACATTTAAATTTTATTTCATTTAAAGATTATTAAAATTCACTTAAACACATTTATTTCCTGAAAACAAATTCGTGAATCAAAAAAAAAGCTATGCTCTCTGCCAGTCAGGTGTCTGCTGTGCCTATAGTAATTAGACTAGGCGAGTTTACCAGTCTAAATCTGGAGGAAGGAAATAACACTGGTTTTCATACTTGGCATGTCAAAAGCAAGAATCTGTGAACCCTGCTAATTTGTCCATATATTTGTTTTCGCTGTAGAAGGTGATATTTTCAGTCCTAACTAATTGTTTGCCTAGAGCTAATTTTCCGTTGGAAACTTCCTGGACAATAAATAGAAGGTAGGAATATTAATTTCTTTCTGGCTCCAAGTTGGCCAACTTCTGGCTGGCACAGGAATGATATCCCCTCTGTGGTCCTCTGTGATTTATGGCCAGGCCACAATGCCACTAGACCTTTCATTCTTCATTTGCCCTAGCTTTGGCCCCACTAAGCTTTTGCTCTGAGACCCAAGTAGTGGTCACAGCATCCTTGGTAAACCCGAGAAGCTGAGGAAGGTTCTGATGGTGCCTGCTTGCAAAGTTCTTCTAAGTGCCCCCTCGTATGGAATTGCGAAACATTTTCAGCACCTCAGAGGGGAGGCACTATGCACACAGAAGGTACTTTTTATTAGTTATCTGTGCTTATTAGTAGTAATAAAAATTTTTTTAAATACTTTTAAAAATTGAGAGCATCAGAAGAATACTTTGGGGGCACCTGGGTGTCTCAGTCAGTTAAGTGCCCAACTTTGGCTCATGTCATGATCTCACAGATTATGAGTTTGAGCCCCACATCAGGCTCTGTGCTGACAGCTCACACTCTGTCTCTCTCTCTCTCAAAAATAAATAAACAAAAAAATTTTAAAGAAGAATTCTTTGGTTATTTCTCTGGATTTAAGGCCTGTATTTGAGGGGTGCCTGGGAGGCTCAGTCAGTTGAGCATCCGACTTTGGCTCAGGTCATGATCTCATAGTCCGTGGGTTCAAGCCCTGCATCAGGCTCTGTGCTGACTGCATGCTCAGAGCCTGGAGTCTGCTTCCGATTCTGTGTCTTTTTCTTTCTCTGCCCCTCCCCTGCTTGCACTCTGTCTCACTCTTTCTCTCAAAAATAAATGAATGTAGAAAAAAAATTTTTTTAAAGACTTGTGTTTGAGGCCAGTGCCTTTCTATATAATTAAATATTGTATCAATGTTTTCTAGCAGATTTAAATTTTACACTTTTGCACATACTGTATTTAATTGGGTTGGATAGTTTTCTTTTTCTTTTTCTTTTTTTTTTTTTTAGCTTTCTTCTTAGAACTAAAATTGCTGCAAAATCCAACAATATGGTGTCTAGAAATAGAACTCTTTTTGGATAAAATTCTTTTGCTGTGTAAATAGGGCAATCTTTGATCCATACACAGAAGAAATAACACATTTTCTTATCCAAAAGACAACAGGTGTTCTGTATTGCTCGTTGTATTAAAGGGAAAAAAATGATTTATTCTGAAACTAAGGAAGGAATCTAAGTGTTCCTAGGATTTTGAGCTTTACATGATAATCCTTGGTTCTGTGAACCATGCCATTCTCTCTTCAAGTCCTACACTATCAATGTGTATGGTGGACACAGTTGCTAAGGACTCAGGAAACTTCCTGGATACATTCTGGATGTTGACATTGCAGAAGCATTTTTAGATTGATACATGCAATAGGATCCTCAGTTTTATGACTTATGGATTTAATCATTTTGAGAGAAATAAAGAACGTACTTCTAAATCTAAATATACATTTTTAAGTTTATTTTTTTATTTTTAGAGAGAGATGGAGAGTAAGTGAGGGAAGAGCAGAGAGAGAGAGACAGAATCACAAGTGGGCTTTGTGCTGTCTGCCCAGACCCCAATGAGGGGCTCAGTCTCACAAACCATGAGATCGTGTCCTGAACCGAAGTCAAGAGTCAGATGTTTAATTGACCCAGCCACCCAGGTGCCCCTAAATATGCATTTCTAAAATGCCCTTCACATTGTAAAGTTTTCTGCTGAAAACAGAGACCTAAGTGAACTGGTAGAGGTATTATTTCATACAGGTTTAAATTTAAACCATAATCTCTTTTGTAAAGAATTTAAATATGTTTACCCAGGAAATCCTGGCCATTTGGATGGAGGAATTATAGCAAGTAAAATTTTATAGGACTATTCAGGAGCTTCATCTTTAAAGAAAATCCTTCTCTGGTAATGCTTAGAAGGCAGTGTTACTGTTATCATTGCACATAGAATGAACTAAGGTGGTGGCCGCTGTGTGTACTGAGTGTCAAGTCATGATAGTGATTCATGAAGCACATCTCATCGGCTGAGAGAGTTACATCAGGTCTACAATTTATCCTTTGAGGCTTCGGAGCCTCATAAAGAGAACACTAGTTGGGAAGACAAGCACTAAAGAGGTTGAAGTATTGTTTCTCGACTCAATAGGTGACACTGGGCAGTCACTGTACTACAGGGTTTGCCTGATAGACCCACTTCCAGGGTCACTTTGGAGTGTGTGACTGGGGAAGGATTGAATGTTGTGTCCTCCTTTTTCTTCTGTTTTCTGACACCTGGGTGTTCTCATTTCCTTTTCCCCATAATCCATGTTTCAGGTATTTCTTATGTCAGTCAGTGTAGAGAAGTCTCCATCTCCACAGTAAGTGTCACACAGTATTGATCCGAACTGCACAACATGCCTTCCCTTGTTGTTTTGTCAAGCTTGACTTCTCCCTTGCTCTCTCAGCCTTTGAATTCAGCGCTCTTCTCAGAATTGGATTTTCTAATTGCTTAAGCTTCGAAGTTTGCTAAGCAGTTAGACCTATTTCAGATGACAGGGAAGACAACTAGTGCATCCAGTAGACTTCTGACCTGAGAACAAAATTACAATAATTTCCAGAGCTTGCTTAACAAATGCCTTGGGTAAATTGGAGCACAACTGTACTTGAGGTAAATGCCGGTTTCCTTTGTCTAGTTCTCTGCCAAGGGACTCTTTGCAAGGCTGTCTTATAAATTTGGTTGGCATTTCTTTTGTTCTTTGGTGATCATTGACCAACATTGCTATTGCTTCCTTCGCTTTGTAACATGATGACAGGAAGGAGAGAAGGAAGGAAGGACAGGGGTCATTGCCTACACCCAGTAAAGTGGACCATGTTTTGCAAATGCAGAAATGGAACCCCTTGTCTTTACTTCACTTATACCCCCTTATCTTAGTCACTAACAAGGTATGTTTCAACATTCATAGGATATGTCGTTTGTGTGTGTGTGTGTGTTTGTGTTATCCTTGGGAAATATTCACTAACGCCTGCCTCGGGTATGAAGGTAATTTCTATTCTTCTATTTTCTGATTTCTGAACTTCAGGAGAAGGTAAAGCTTGATGCTGAAAGGGAAAAACTAGAGAGGCTTCAGGAGCTTTACTCCGAGCAGAAGACCCAGCTGGACAATTGTCCTGAGTCCATGAGGGAACAATTACAACAACAACTGAAGAGGGTCAGTAGCAAACAGGAATGTGCAGTTTATTGTTTTTTGGTGTTTTTTCAATGCAGGTCCACTTACTTATGACTTCTACTTCACATAAGCATGAATTTGCATACGGTCTGGTCACTAGATACTTTTGAAATACAAATATGCATGCTGACAATATATATTATTTCATGCTAATCAGTTAAACAATTCCTTGTCAGAATCTTTCACTAATTTATACTGCAGAAACAGTCCTGGAGTTGTTCTCCAGAACAAAATAGAACTATTCCTGATATATAACTGACAACAAGATTGTAGCATTTCAATCGACTGACATCTTTCCCTGCACTCTCTGCTGTATCGTGAGTACTGTTTGTCCTTGGATGTTTTTTTTTTTCTCTCAGCTTGATTTTATACTTTGGTCCCCAAATTATCCTATTCTCTGACTTGCTTCCCATCATCTCTCATTGTTGTTTTTCTTCTCTTTCTGCTTCTTAATGATACTGAATTCATTAGTACAGCCGTGGCAAACACCGAGATGCAAGCTGCAGGTCAATGCCCTCAATGTCTTCTCAGGCGAGCTTCCTAATTTTTTAAAACCTAGGGTAGCATGAGCTTTGTAGTTGGACTTGATTCTCCGATTGCTACAGTTGGCAGTACTTACCGTGACCACGCTGGTTATCTGCTGAAATGAGGCTCCTGAGGTAGATAGTTCCACAAACATTAGCAAGACCACTTAATATTTCTGAGTCTCTTAACAACTGGGTTACTTACTGTAAACAGCAACTCAAATAAACTGTGACCCTGGTGGGGCAGTCATGAATGGTCTCAAAAGGAGTCACGTGATAGTATTTTGTGCTAAGTGACTAACAATTTATGATTTCATGAGTAGAAAAGAAGGCCGGTTTCATTCATGTTATTCTGTCAGGACCTTCCTGGGAGTAGGCAAGTTGAAACATCTTCTAAGGGACCCGCCCTTGAAAATGTTTAAGATTGCTTTTAATACAAAAATATTTGAAACATTAGAGTATCACTAGGTTATGAAAAATTACATTTGAAACTTCAATGTATTACAGAGGTTGAAAGCATCTTAATAAATAGTACCAAAGGCAGACACGTTTGCCTGAAGCATAATGATTTTAATTTTTTAACAAATAGTAACTTCTACTACTTTGGATCAAAAAAGTCCCAGCAATGTTTCTTCCTCTTTACTCATGCTATAGTACACAGGTGAATTTTCTGGAAGAAGATAAAACTTTCTGTCCCTCAATGTCATTAATTCTCTGGAAATCTTGTGATAAAAACGATTGGGGAAAAGAATTGTATTTGTAAAATCATTTCCATTTACAATTTGTTTGTTTATGCCTGTTCACCAAAGAGACTGAGAAACAGACTTTTCTATTTGTTTACTGTTTTTCAACTCTCCTTATTACTAAAGATTTTACACAGTGGCCATAAGACTTTACTTAGAGTTGGCAGCAACTTGTACACTTTGTTCTTCTCTGCCTCTGGCTACCCAGTTATTGCTTGCATTCTTTATCAACATGGCTGCAGATAAAAGTCGGTAGATTTTCTCAGGAACCTGGACTCAGACTGATAAAAATAATGACTGCTTAATCTAGCCTCTCCAGGATAACTCATAAACTTATGTATGTTCTAAGGGTGTTGACTGCAAAGGACAGGATATTCCAAGGCAGAAACCCCTTCTTTTTCCCCTCCAAGCAGAGTGTAAAATTCTAATTACAAATCCCTTTCCTTGGGAGAGAGAACTGGCTTGTAGCAGCTTCTGTTCACCTGTATTAAGAGATCTACTAATTCTGTTTTACAGGGATGACAACCAGAGTAACTTTTCACTGATCCCATGACCTAATCAGTAAAAATTCACTTACTACATGAGAAGTTGATTCATACTAGGAACTTCCTGTGTTACCAGAGCTCATTTCCCTTCAGACTTCAAACACTTCAGAATACCACCTCAGTATAAAGCTTTCCTGAAGGCATTTAAACTAGATCCAATAAAGGTGATTTTATTACAATAAACTTCATTAGGTGGCAAGTCATACAAAATTAAGAAAAAATAAATAAAAAGGAAGAACATCATTTTCTCAAAATCATTATCAAAATCATCATTATCCCAAATACTTAAGCTGAAATTTGGAATGATTTTGTGCATACAAAACTATGAATTTATGATCAGGCTTCTTACTCCTTTTTTTTTTTTAATGTTTATTGACTTTTGAGAGCCCAGAAGAGAGAGAGACAGAACATGAGTTCGGGAGGAGCAGAGAGAGAGGGAGACATAGAATCTGAAGCAGGCTCCAGGCTCTGAGCTGTCAGCACAGAGCTCAATGTGAGGCTCAATCCCACAAACTGTGAGATCATGACCTGAGCCAAAGTTGGCTGCTTAACCGACTCAGCCACCCAACGACCCCAGGTTTCTTATTTCTAATTCTCTCCCTGAGAAGCAGAATGCAGTTTCCATCTGAGTAGTTGTGTGTAGTAAGCATGGGCTCACCAGTCAAACTGTTCCCTGAGATGCAAGCATTGTGGAAAAGAAAGCAGAAGTGAAAGGAGTCTTGTTTGCCAGGATAAGTTGTACTATTAAATGGAGGAGACACCTGGCTAGAACCGTTTTGATGTGCTTTTGTTGATTTACTCAACTGAATGGTTGATTTCAGTGTCTTGATTTAAATATATATATCTATATATTCAGTGACATCTACAATTAGGAGACCATTTTTCTCACTGGCTCTACAATCAGTTTCTCCTTTAACCTTAGGCAACTCATTCAACCTCTGTGGGCCTCCGTGTCCTCATATTATGAAATAAGGAGATTGCACTAATGATTTCCATTGTCTTTTTCCAAATTCCAAAGATGTGCATTTGTTTGACTATTTGGCATCAGATGGAGAAATGTTAACAAATCCTGAGCCCCACTTAAATTTGTTTTCAAAGTTGGCCTTGAGCTGTCATGAGATCATTATTGTCACACATACCATATCTATCCTCTTCTTCTGTCCCTCTGCTATGCAAAGAAATCATAAGGGTCTGCACATGAGCTTCTGCCGTATAAATTCTCAAAACAATTATTAGAAAGAAGAAGGAACGGCATTACATTTTCTTGAGTGCAGCTGTTTGGTTTCCTTTCATGTCTGGCCTTTGAAATTGCCAGCCAGTAGAGATTTGTAATGTTCCTTTTAGTGAGTGAAGTTTAGTTAAAATTTTCACTCAAGTAGTCATGCCCTTAACTTTGAGCTTCCTGTATATATTACTCTGTGCTCAGTTAAACTACGCCTGCCCCCAAATTCCATCCCCTGAATTCTTATTCTTATCCAAAATCTTTGCAAGCTTTTTTTCCCCTACCAAGTTGTTTCTGTCTTACAGTGTAAGTTTATATACACACTTTCTAATTGTTTAGATAACTTGATCAGATGATTATACCAGCAGATTCTGAGTGCTAAGCTTAGCTTTAATTTTCAACCTTCCTACCCAGCGTGCTGTTACTGTCATGCAACAGTTTAAATATTTACTACAAATTAGTGGCTCTCTGACCTTCCTGGGGTTAAGATAACGCAAGCTGCATATTAACCAGATGTGGAGTAAGTGATTGGCATAGTGTGTATATTGTGAGACATATGCCCACTTCAAATAAAGATTATTTATGAACTTAAAAAAAGTTTTATGAAATTGGTTATCTCAGTAATCTTTAGCCACAAACTAAGCTTAATTGAAAGACCTTAAAAACTTGAATATGTATGACCACATGGTCATAGCTACTGATGTATTGTTTCAAGACTACCAGTATTTTATTTCAAGACTTAATATTTGAGTTCTCTCTCTGTAGTGACTAGATTTGATCCAAATTCATTAATTCCTTTAGAAGTTGTAAGCATGAGATGTCTGATTAACTTGAAACGACAACCAATAACTTGAAACCAAGGCCACTTACTGTTTGGCCAATTAAAATGGAAAAAAGTGCTAAGAAATGCTGAATATATTTTTCAAATTGTTTTTCCTGCTCTTAGGTTTTAAGAATCCACTGAGTTGACATAATAATCCTGTTGCTATAGTGTTGTTTTGTAATTACATGGTAGCTAATAGCCCTTCTATGAATCATCCCCAGAATAAAATTCATTCCAGAAGGCAGAAACATATTTTCCATTTGATTAAAAGGCTTAATTTATCACTTACATGAAAAAAGGGGGTGGTACGTTTAAAAACTGATGTAAATCTCATTTATCATATTTATGTATCCAACTCTTTGTGATCTTTTGATTGAAAAGGAAATGCCCTGGCTATTTTACCCATGTAGAATTGTAAACCTTATAGCCTAGCTGCTGTTTCCTTTTTTGGCCATAGATTACTTACAAATTACATATATTTTTAAATCTTCTATACATGCCATATTTATGGTTTTGTCAAAGGCTCTAAAATTAAGGGTTTTTAAATGTAAATTGAAGAATAATTTATACAACATGTGCCAGGCTCTGCACAGATACAGATTCATTTCATAGGTTAGGAAATACCTGTCCAAGACCATCTGATTTTTATGATTTCTAATCTTTCTTAAATGTCCTCAACATTATTCCCAGAGTAGCAGTGCTATTTGAGTGACTCTTTGTGCCTGATGAACACTATGGTTCCATTCTTTCCAGTAAAAATCTTTATAAATAGTTTTAAGGGATTTACAGAAGCCCAGTGTAATAATACGAACCTCAAAATGTTTCCAATGACTTCTTTAAATAAAATTATTTGAGCATACATGCCTATATATATGATAGGTCATATTTTATTATGAATATATACTGCATACATGTACAAAATATAGATTTACTCAAAGTAATGTACAGGTACTCTTCCTGAACATACATTAGAGAACATTTGTTGAGAAATTGTAAAAGACAAGAAAAACTAAAAATAAGTATGGAGAAGGTCTAATATTTTCTTCTTACACCCTGGTGGATTATGTTGCACCCCTCTTAGAGACTTCTAATCTGTATCTGTGGCAGATTTTGACTCTTTTTTTTTATAGTCAGTAACATTGGAAGCTTGAATTTGATCTCCATACCAGTCTCATTTCATTTGAAAATTTGTGGAAAATAGGAGTTTTCTCAAGAGATCATGTCACACCTTGGTCAGCAGATAATGTTTAATAATTTACTCAATCTTTTTATACTTTAGGATCTGTTTTAAAACCACTTAGTTGACTTAAAGCAAGAATTCCAACATCCAGGGTACCTGGATGGCTCAATCAGTTAAACATCTAACTCTTGATTTCAACTCAGGTCATGATCTCATGGTTCGTGAGATCTAGCCAATGTCGGGCTCTGTGCTGTCAGAGCCTGCTTGGGATTCTCTCTCTCTGTCTCTCTCTCTCTGTCCCTCACCTGCTCATGTTCTCTCTCTCTCTTTCTCTTCAAAACAAATAAAATAAATAAACTTAAAAAAAAAAAAAGGAATCCCAACATCCACAGAACAGTCTAATACTGAGTCAGATAAATGCTCCTCTCCCACCCCATCCATACCCAATTCGTTTCAATCCTGTTCTAACGGCCACGGCTCTGGGATTTAACTCCAAAAGAGAGGATTATCATTTTCCAACCCTGGTCAGCTTAGTAATTGAAATGATATTTTGGACTGTTTGCTTTTACTATTTTTTTTTCTTCATCTGAAGAACGCTGCAGCCTTTCTGTATGTCTTGTTTTCATTTCGTTTTTTCCAAAGGATGCCGACCTGTTGGACGTGGAGAGCAAGCACTTTGAAGACCTGGAATTCCAGCAGCTTGAGCGTGAGAGCCGCCTGGATGAGGAAAAGGAGAACCTGACCCAACAGCTCCTGCGCGAAGTGGCTGAATATCAACGGAACATTGTCACCAGAAAGGTACTTTAGCCAGGCATCATTCAATGTAAAAAATCCAAATCCACCCCTTGCTCGCTCTCTCTCTGTCTACAATCCTTATATCTGAACATCTCTGTGTTCAACCACAGATGACACTGGGGAGACTATGGAGCCTGCCATCTACATACTGCGTGGTGCACCAAACTAGACAAACAGACCTGTGTTCTCATTATCATTACTTGATGCTTTCAGATGCATTTATGAATAGTATCTGAGTTTTTCACATACGTGGAAACCAAGGGAGAGAGCATCAGAAATTTAGATATTTGTTTTAAGTTACTTGCTTTTGCAATCCTAGGAACTAGATTTAAAATAATTCTGTGAACAGAGTCTATTTTGGAATCTTCTGTTTCCATTGCTCATAGTTCTCAGCTACTAGTAGCTTACAACTATTAGAAATAGCCGCATGGAATGCCATGCACATTGTTGGCTCCACCCAACGCCTGCACCCGGATGTCCAGCCCAGAATTCACCTCTTGTTCCAAAACTTAGACTCGCATCCCAGTGCTCTGTACTAACCAATAAAATTGAGGGAGAGGAAGATGAAGCAGGTGATTTCCTGAGCTCTCAGTTTAAATAAGAAATTCCATTGTTGTTTTTTCCATGAGGCGTCTCCCAGGCTGATGTCGAAAATTCATTTATAATCTAAAACAAGATTTCCTGTTGACTTCTGGATTCTTCAAATAGATTTTTAAATCACTTGGATTGTATTGACCTTAGGGAAAGAAAAGCCTTGAGCTTGGCAGCTCAAAGAAACTGCCTCACCATCGCTGCCTACCACCAACGAAAATGTGGCCATGGCTGATCCAGTTGTAAACACTTTTTTCCCTCTTCCAGAACGTTCTGGCACACTTTTGAATTATCTAACTAACATGCATCTACATATGATCATGTTTTTCCCCGCAGGAAAAGATTTCTGCCTTGAAAAAGCAAGCCAATCACATTGTTCAGCAGGCTCAGAGAGAGCAAGACCATTTTGTAAAAGAAAAGAATAATTTAATAATGATGTTGCAGAGAGTAAGTATTTCCTTTTCCACATTGGTTGCAATAAAACTCAGGTGCCAACTCGGGGAAAGTTGCTTCCGTCAAACACATACCTTTTCATTGTGAATAGTGAATTGTAATTCAAAGAAGCTTTTTAATATGCATTTTTATTTTATCTTCCCCATTAATAAGCTGATGATCTGTGAATAATTATAATTCAAAAAGAATATTTTCCTCATGCTTTTTCCACAGAAAATTCAAATGATGGAAAATGTGTACATTTTCTAATCTTCCTCTTTTAAAAAAATTCGATTTTTCATCAAATAAGCAGAACATATTCTTCTTTTTTTGCTGCTATCAAATATTTGGCTCAGCTGCTGCTGTATTTTTAACCCCAGTTATTTGCAGGTGGGTCTTCCTGGCAAGTGCCACTTTGGGCTCAGCTGGGCTTAACTAACTAGGGGGACACCCTGTCTGAGTGACAAGATCATCCTCACCAAAGGGACTATGTCCCGTCTGCCCAGCACCTAACTTGGCTGCATATAAAGGGATTCCTTTGCCCAACCTGCAGCTTGATTTTCTGACATAGTCCCTGGCCTGGTATCAGGTGTAAGACACCCAAGAGTTAAAGTTCATGGGGCGAGTCTCAGGACTGAGCCTTGTATCCAGCCCACTACCTGGGATGTGGCACTTGCGATCCTGAAACATGAAGAAACGTAGCTGCAGCATTCTTGTCTTAGCTTTGTTTAGGTTGAGAAGAGACAGAAAATTGGTCTTTCACATACAATTAGGAGTTCACTCAAGGTGCCTATGTAGCCCACACAGACCCATGATAGCTCCCCTCCTCCTGCTTCTTTGGCACCTAGAAATCTCTGAATGGATATATATTTTCCATCCCTGTCTCCTGCTCTGGGGATGAACTCTGGTTCCACTAACCTCCCCACCACCCTTTGCATGTGATATTCAAAGGCACAGCTTAAATTAGTGTAATATGTAGTATTAGACAGTGTACATGTAGTAGTTTCTGAACTTTTACCAAAAATGGGGAAAAAATCCTTAAGAGATAGATTTCTTTTTACTGGGTAATCACAATGATAGAAATGTTAGTTTTTCATTAAAATATATTAAATATAATTGTCTTATAAAAATTGTGGTCTAAAGTTATGGTTTATATTTTTCCAAATTGATCTATAGATATATCTCAATCTTTACAAAACATTTTTAATGTTTATTTATTTTGAGAGAGAGAGCAAAAAAATAGCAGGGGAGGGGTCAAGAGAGAGGGAGACACAGAATCTGAAGCAGCCGCCGGGCTCTGAGCTGTCGGCACAGAGCCTGATGTGGGGCTCAAACTCATGAACTGCGAGATCATGACCTGAACTGAAGTTGGATGCTCAGCTGACTGAGCCACCCAGGTGCCCCTAAATGCATCTCAATCTCCATAAAAATCCCAACAGGCTCTTATAGAAATCGACACAAGTTGATGCAAAATTTACAGTCAATCTGCCTTATTTGTGGAGTCCATATTTGTGAATTTGCTGACTCACTAAGATTTATTTGTAGCCCCCAAATCAATATGTGGTTTGCAGTTCCTTGATGGATGTGTGCAGAGCGGTGACAGTCTGTAATCGCTCAGCATGCACCGCCCCAGCTGACATTGACCAAAACAACACCGGCCTTTGTGTTCCAGATGTCATAGAGTAAAGAAATGTGTCTTTTTTGTGGGCAATTTTATGCTGTTTTCACATTTTTTTTGTTGATGATTTTGCCATTTAAAATAACCCCCGAGCATAGTGCTAATGTACTGTCTAATGTTCCAAAGGGCTGGAAGGTTGTGATGTGCCTTATGGATAAAATGCATGTGTTAAACAAGCTTCATCCAAGCATGAATTATAGTGCTTTTAGCTGTGAGCTCTGTGTTTAGTAATCAACAATATATATTAAGTAAGATGTCTTTGAACATAAACACACATAAAGCAAAATTATGTACTGATCAGTTGACGAAATGATTTTGACCAGAAGCCCACAATAACCCAACTCTGTCTTTTCCAGAGGAAAAATGGTTCAGTAGTTACTAATTCAGTGTTCATGGCAATATTATAGAGCTTAAGAATTATAAGTAATGAGAAGCAACTCGATGAAGATGCCAAGGGCATAGAATAGCCAGAATAACTTTGAACAAGAACCAAGTGAAAGGATTTATACTATTTGATTTCAAGGTCGTCTCTAAAGCTATAGTATTAAAATGATGTGGTCCTGACACACAGCCAGACATACAGATCAATGGAACCAAACAGAAAGTCCGGAAATAGACCCACACATATACTGTCTATTGACTTTTGACAAAGAGCTCCAAGACAATCCAGTGGGGAAAAGAAAGTCTTTCCAACAAACAGTGCTGGATCAACTGGGCAAACATGGGGGGAAGGGAAGAGCCCTAACACATCTGTCCCCACACCATGCATATAAATTAACTCAAGGCAGATTGTAGCCCTCAACATAAAAATTAAAGTGGTAAAAGAAGAAAATGTAGGCCTGCAAGTACACTTCCCTGGCCTTGGGTTAAGCACAGGTTTCTTAAAGATGGACTAACAAAGACCTACACCCAGAATATATTAAGAACGCTTATAATTCAATAATGGTCAATAAGCACTCAATAAATAACTTTTATAAAAGAAAAACAGGCCAAAGAACTGAATACAAACACTGCACAAAAGAAGATATATGAAGAGACTATAAGTCACCTGAAAAAATACTTGCTATCATTAGTCATCAGGGAAATCTAAGATTGACTAAGCTTAATAGATTTTGTGTTCCTTCAGGAAAAGGAAAATCTTTGTAATTTGGAAAAGAAATACTCCAGCCTCTCTGGGGGAAAAGGGTTTCCCGTCAACCCCAGTACTCTAAAAGAGGTAAGCGATGGTTTTACATGTCCACTCATAGCACCTTAGATATCACGAGATGTGCCTCAGTTTTACATGATCAGCTAAATAAGTAAACCCTCACATAAGTGACTTAAAAAGCATTCAGTGCTTTGATGATTTCCCTGCCTTTTACTTATGCTTTGAGGATTTCAGAGATTATCTTTGTGTCTAATGCAGATGCACTGTGTGTGTGTGTGTGTGTGTGTGTGTGTGTGTGTGTGTATAGACTATGCTTGACAGTGACATTGTGGGTTAACGTGGAGTTTCAAACAAGTTGGGATCTAAACCAAAACTAGTTTTGCTTTTTTTGTTTTAATGCTTATTCATTTTTTGAGAGAGAGAGAGAGAGAAAGCTTGAGTAGGGGAGTGGGAGAGAGAGGGGGAGACACAGAATCCGAAGCAGGCTCCAGGCTCTGAGGCTGTCAGCACAAAGCAGGATGTGGGGCTCCAACTCATGAACCGTGAGATTATGACCTGGCCGAAGTCAGACGCTTAACTGACTGAGCCACCCAGGTATCCCTAAACCAAGACTAGTCTTAAATTCTCTTCTCTGCAGTTTTCTTTTTCAGTTCCTCCTCTTTCTTACTTTACGTCTCTTTTTCCGAAGTCTGATAACACATGAAAATGCCTCTGCGCATTTGATAAGATAGTCTGGTTTCTTCCTTCTCTCTGTCTCTTTTTTCCCCAGCATTGTTTCTGCTATTTCCCTCCTGAAATTAGAAAATCCTATTTACACTAAGCTTTACACACCTTTATCCCAAACATCCATCTTTCGGAAATACCTTCTTATGGAGCTACACCACTACAATGGGAGAATATTTTAACTCTAATTTAGAAAGTTATAACCCTGACTGAAAAAGAACATAGTTGTTATATTTTTTAGCACAGTTGACCCACCATGTTACATTAATTCCAGGTCTACAGCGGTGATTCAGCAAGTTCACATGTTATGCTATGTTCACCATAAGTGGAGCTATCATCTATTCCAAAACAAAATAGGTTTCTTTGTATTTATTTTTTCCAAAAAGCTAGGGGAAAAAGTTGCTTCTGCATAAAAATTTGTGTAATAACAAAAAAAAACCCCACTTTATTTATAAATACCTATTTAAAAGGCAGCAGAGTTAAGACTTCCTACATAGGGAGTATTGTGTGCGTGTGTGTGTGTGTGTGCATGTGTGTGTGTGTATGTGTGTTGTAAGTATAGGAGGTAAATGCTCATCACATAATAAGTATGAATAACGTGTATCTTGGAAGCAATATGAACTATTTTCGCAGGAGCTTTATTAGATCACTCAGTTTTGTAGTTTCTCTCCATTATTCAGAACACAGAACTGGCAGATTCAGTGAACAAAGGGAAATAGTGGTTGGAGTGTGGTGGCAAAAGAGAGTGTCAGTGAGATGGGCAGCGACCAGGTCTTGTGAGGCATGTTACAGAAATATGGTGTATGATATGTGGCTGGAAAGTCATTGAGTGTATCGTTTTAAGCAGGGAAGTGACATTATTTGATGTCTATTTGTTAAGTATCACTCTGGGCTGCTCCACTGGGTTCTAAGGAGTCAGAGGAGAAGCAGGGAACCAGGAAGGAGGTGACTGCAGAGGGGTAGGCTGGAGATGCTGGGGGCTTCCCTTCACACAGTGGCAGACAGATGGAGAGAATTAACTGGATGTGGGTATATGGGTATATATTTTGGAGCAGAGTTGATAGTGCTTGCTGATAGATTGGATGTGAGGATGAAGTAAATTAAGGGAGGTAGTGGGAATGATGCCATTTTTCCAGTTTGAATAATGAGCTGGATGGTGAGGACCTTTTCCTGAGGTAGTGAAGACGGGAGAAAGCATAGGTTAAGAGGGAAGTTATGCAGTTTGACTCCGGACATACTGAGTTGGAGGCACTGTGGCATCCAAATGAATTAGATAGGCTCTTGGGTCTTTCTACCTCTTAGTATAAGAATAAAATCTTTCCTTTTCTGTTGGATTGGTTTTTTTCCTCTGCAGATTTCCTGGTGCCAAAAGCACATTTGGCTTTTTGACTCTTTGTATGTCTCCAACTCTTATGTTTGTGGAGTTGCTGTGTTCTCTTCCATGGACTAAGCCGACTTGGCTCACAGGATGTTTTGAATTTCTTCCTTTCTTCATCTCTCTCACTCACTGCTTCACTCTCTCACTCTATTTTTTTAAGGAGTGATTAAACAAGCCCCACTTTTGATGAATGGCATACGTTTTTGAAGCAATGAGTTAGGTGCTATGGTCCATGATGTGTGAAGAATCAAATCTTGGCTGTGAAGGACGCAGTGTCAGCCGAGCAAAAGAATAATCGAAAGTGGCGATTCTTCATTCTCATTCGTTATCAAATAGAAAATGGAATCTAACAACCCAGTGGTCAACTTCCTTTCTTCGATTTGATCTCATGAAATTCATTGCCATGAAGTGCAAGACTGTACTCAGCAGCATTTTGAACCCTGTAGTTTTATAAAATAGTCAACTTTAGCTTTCTCAAATTGCCATAATTATAAATTCTCATAAAACCTTGCTTTCCAGCCTGAAATTTTGCTTCCCCAGAATCATGATATCTTGCCTATCCTGGAGCCACTTTTTAAAAAGATTGATGGGCTAATAGAAGAACCCAAGTGTCAAATTTAACTCAATTTTACTTTTAAAAGAGACGTACTCTTCTGTATTTGTCATTCTATTTTTTCCTTCTGTTTTGTTGGTGTCGTGCAAATCATGATTGGTCTGTATAATTACTTTCCATGAACATTTATAAACACCTTTCCCTCAAATATAAATTGAGGAGTTTTGATTCTTGCAAGTTTTGATTCATAGACATTTTCTCTAAGCTAAAGCTGGAATTTAATCATTGAACTTCAAAGTCAATGAGCAATTTTCTGTCCTTTGGTAGAGTTGAGAGTTGGGGAAGCCACCTTGAATTGAAATAGCCTGGAGCTACAACTCCACTTTAGGGTGTGTGTGTGTGCCTGTGTGTGTATGTATGTGTATGTGTGTGTGTGTGTGTGTGCGCGCGCGCGTGCGTGTGTGTATGCGTTTGTGTGTGTGTGCCTGTGTGTGTATGTGTGTGTGTGTGTATGTGTGTGTGTATGTCTGTGTGTATGTGTGTGTGTATGTGTATGTCTGTGTGTGTGTGTGTGTGTGTATGTGTATGTGTGTCTGTGTGTGTGTGTGTGTGTGTGTGTGTGTATGCACATTTGTCTTGCTAGGGAAGGCTCATGAGAGGATGAGTATCCCTTTTGTTCTCGTTTAGGCGATCTGCCTGAAAGCTAGATTGCATTACAAATAAATTACTACTTATGAAATGTCTTCATACAAAACCAAGAAGCCCTCAGCCTACTGTTACTCATCCTCTAACTCATCAGGAAACAGAAGAAAAGGGGAAAATCTAAAACTAGAGATTTGGGGGAAAAGCTCTTGAAGTATGACTGATTGCATTGTAAATTTAAATCTCAGATTTTTGTGTATGTGATTATTTTAAATGTTTTATAGTGACACCCTCATTCATTCAACAGAATGAATCGCTGATACCTCTGGATATTTTGAAATTGAAGGCATGGGTTATTTATAATATGATCATCCTGATTTCACCTCCCAAAAATGTATTTGTAATGTTTGGTGTATCATTTTTCGAGATTAAGCATTGTAAATCCATCTTAATGGCTGATGATTCCCTTAATGAAACATTTGGTAATACCACAGATGTTTGGCTGTGCCGCTCAAAGCTAACTCCATTGTACTGGGAGCATTAATACTCTCGCATGCCTCAGCTTTTGCTTTCTTTGTTTTTAACTTCTGAATTCCTCCTTTTAGGGCTATATCAATGTAAATGAAATTAATGAGCCATGTGTCAATTCCACGAATCTATCCCCTTCCTCTCAGTTCCCTGCTGATGCTGATGCTGTTGCCACTGGGCCTCCCACAGCTGTGCCGGTGAGCCAGCCACAAAACAAAGAGGTGTGTTGGCATGACATTTCATTCATTCACTGCTTTCCTCATGTCCAAGATTAACCCATGGTTAGCTGAAAGTGAAGGTGTGTGTGACCAATATATATATCGGTTGACCAGCGGGCCGGAGTGATGCCAGGTTTGAAAAACATACCAATGTGGGGTCCTGTCCTGTCACTCATGATACTAGAAATCATGAGATGTATGGTACAGAGTGGAGTACTAGGAGAATTAAGTTCAGAACCATAAACTCTAGATCTCAGCATTCTAACCTGACATCATTTTCATAGAAACTAAAAAGCCTTCCTAAAATCGTTAGTTTGGATCACTTTTCCAGCTTGGTCTTGTTTTCTGTTGTGTGGGGCAGTATGGATTTTTATTAATGTCTTTTAAAAACATCTGGGGAAAGGCAAATAAGAGTAAATTAAAATACCTTCTAATTGATCCAGGTTGCTCACAGAGTGGGATTTTAACAAGAGACTAAATTGAAAGATACTGCCCATCATTTGTGACTTCTTGATTAAAATACAAGAGGACAGACTAATGAGATTATCGATTTCATTTCTTTGTCTAATTCTTTCATTTCCTGTGAACACATATATATTTTTCTTTCTCCTATAAAGCAAAGATCACCTGTCTGTTCTGGATTTATGTTTCCTTCCACCCTTTCTCCTCATCCTATCACTCAACCTCCATCAGCCCCTTGGCCCGAAGTCCTGGCTCCGTCTGTCGATCCTTTCCCTTTAAATGACACACCTCCTCCTCTACCAGCTAAGAAACACCGAAGGCAGCCCCAGCAGCAGGAGCAACAGGTAACTAGCCACTGGTGCTCAGAGGCTGAGAGCTTGACCTTGACAACACAGTTACTTATGTGGGATCTTTCCATCAGCTTTTCCAAAGGTATCCTTAAAAAGACAAGTACATATTCCTTTGCTGGATTTTCTTTTGTTTGATTTTTTTTTAGGGCATTTAGTGTTTTTTAAGGGTGTGGGGACTATTATAAACCTCGATACTCAATTGCCCTCTCCTGACTTTTGATATGTTCAAGATAGATATGTTTCACATCCTCATGCTTCAGTTCCCCTTCAACCAAAATACTGCAACTTACCTCAGGCATTTTTCAAAAGGATAATAATTATTTCCATTAAACCCATGGTATAAAAAGTTGCTGGGTCAACACAAAATATTTTTCTTACACATTAATGAAGTCATAATAATAGACATCATGCCCTTGCTATGTGTCAAAATTTGCGAAACATTTAACAAATAAAATCTCATTTCTTTCTTCTAATAATCCTGTGAAATAAGAATTAACTCCTTATTGCCTGAGGTAAATAGCTTGTCCAGCATCACACCACACCCCCCAAAAAAATACAGTTGGTTCATAGAAGTATTTTATTGATCACATTTTTAAATAGGTAATTCATTATTATGAATGTCACCCTTCCTTAAGTACATTAGTGCATATTCATGCTTGGGTATTCAAAAAATCTCTTTTGAGCTTTCTTTCAACTATAATCAAATTTCTATATGAATTTGGCCCCAGAAGATGCTAAGTAATTATAATCACTAGCTTACCAAATTAGATGAGCCCTGGTTTGCTATGCCCAGCCATTACTTTTCTTCTTTTTTTCTTTAAATGTTTATTTATTTTTGAGAGAGACAGAGATGAGCAGGGGAGGGGCAGAGAGACAGGGAGACATAGGATCCGAAGCAGGCTCCAGGCTCTGAGCTGTCAGCACACAGCCCCACACGGGGCTTGACCTCACGAACCTTGAGATCATGACCTGAGCCGAAATCGCTTAACCGACTGAGCCACCCAGGTGCCCCCAGCCATTACTTTTCTTGAACTTATCTTTACTGCCTTTTATCTCTTATTAAAGGACTATATCTCCTCACTATTTTTAGATTAATATTAACTAGCATAAATAAATAACTATGAGGTTAAAATTAGATATTTTTCATGATTGGCATGTTCGAAGATTGATCACAAATTTGGTAACTCTAATTTGCATTAATTTTTATGTATTTCCAAAGCTTGATCTTAGTATAAAAATGATTAAACCCTAAGAGCCTTTAATCAGGAGTTAACTTTACTACTAGGTAAGACCTTTTGGGGGGAGGCTAAGAAAAATTTGGATAAATTTCAAGTTGGCAAACATTTTAGCTTAGGAATGTATATTAAAAAAATAAAGAAATAGTAGAAATAGTCACCAGGAGGATTTTTAAATGTGAGGGACTACTACAAGGGTCTCTCGACTAAGATCTTATTTCAAATAAAAGAGTAACCTAGAAGGATGCCTTATATGGAGACGTTATAAGGGTTTGGAGTGTTTATATGTAATTAAAATATTATTCCGACTTTAAAACAACTTCCCTGTTTACTTGCTCTTTCTCTCCATCTTTTTCCTTCTCCCTTTCCTTGTCCTCCTCACACTGGGATCTGTGCCAGCACACAGAACCGTCCAGACAGACAAGGGGAGAAACTGCTTACTTGCTTTGTCCACTGGCTATTCCGCCATCTGCATGGCGGCCATTGTAATAATTTGTAAGTTGTCCTGAGGCCCCAAGGCAGCAGGCACTATGAAAGTGAAAGGTGGATTTTTTTTAAGTTCCTAGGTCCAATAATAAATTCTCCCAGTGTCTATGTATCTTACCCAATGCTAGCCCTAGTCTATTAGTGAACACAAGTATAAGCTGATTTTTTTTTAATTCTGTGTTAAAATTCCAAAATTTCTTTGTGAATGCATACTTCTTAATTTCTTCAGTGACCTGTTTCAATTAGTCAAGTTTTGCTATTCTGCTTTACATTTGCATTTAAAGCATTTTAGAAGTCTGGAAGAAAGGAAAAAACAGCATAAAGAAGGCCTCTATCTGAGTGACACTTTGCCTCGAAAGAAAACCACACCTTCCATATCCCCACATTTCAGCAGTGCTACTATGGGGAGAAGCACCACCCCAAAGGTAGGACGTGGGGTGAACCATGGGGTTCGCATTAGTGAGTCTCCTTGTCCTAATGTTGACCAACATACAAAGGCTCTTAAAGAAAATGCTGAAAAAGAAACCATTAAGTTTGCTTGTTGGGCAGACATATAACTATATTGCATTTTGTATCCTATTCAGAGGACATTTGGAATTGTACCTAGTGAGAACAAAGGACCTGGTCCAGGGTGTTTCTTCCTCCATTGCACAAGTGGTGGGTTGTGTTCACTTTGGTGAAAAGTTCCCAGGACTGCCTCCCAAATCTGGAAATTGGAGGATAGAAGCTCTGGATTCCAGTAATATTAGCAACAAATATTTATTGAGAGTCATTTTTATGTGCCTGACCCTGAACTAAACCCTTTATGTGGATTGCCTCATTTAAAAATCCGTAGTCAGCCCTACTCAGTAGAGGTACTCCTTATTTTCTGGATCATACATATGGACAAACTGAGGGACAAAGAAGCCAAGTGCCCTCAACTGGCTAGCTGTGAAGCTAGACTACGAACCCACTCTCAGGTGTCACCCTTGAGTCCTCACTTGTGTTTTGCTGACACATCCAGGGGGTCATTGCAGAAAGAGGCGGGAGGCAGATGAGAAGGAGGTTCTTAATGGGCCAGACTTTGGGACCCTTCCCTTGCCCTTAATCAGAGTAACTCTGTTTGAATCCATTTTATAAACTAGTGTTCCTAGTGTATTTTACACTAAGGATTTTCTATTTTGAGAGAGTGCTAAACCCACAGGGGTAGCTAATAGGTTTCTCCAGTCACCACGGGGAGATGGAAATTGGTGCACTTGTAATAAGTATGGACCTTCTCTTCTTTGTGCATGATGTGCATGCATTCTTGTCCCTGCATCTGCCCTCGGCTCCTCATGCATGAAGAACTTTGAGTTGTTCTCTAAGGTGGTTTTTGACAGTGTTTCCCCATCTGTCTTCATTTTTGGAATTGCTGCCACTGGAGGAATTACTGTGGTGTCGAGCCCACCACGGAGCTTTTTGGAAGGGTTGGTGACTGGCCTTTGCCATGTAGCGTGAATAGTGGGACACGTTCGTTCCTCCTTCCCGCCTTCCCTGCCCTCTGCGCTTGCGTTGGAGCTGGGGAGACGGGAATGTGGCCACGTCCCGAAGGACCGTTTGGCCTGCGGTTTGCCTGAAGTGTTTCCTCCCGGTTCTCGGTTCTCACAGGCTCACCTGCCCCTGGGACAGAGCAACAGCTGCGGCAGCATGCTGCCCCACTCACTGGCAGCCCTGACCAAAGACTCCCAATCTCGGAGGATGCTCAGAGGTAAGCGCCTTTTAAATCAGACATCCTGATTTAAGCATCCGAAGGGAGGGAGAGCAAGAACAGGGTTGGAGATCAATTAGAGAGGAGATCAGATCCTAGGTTTCCTGGGGGAAGGATCTATATCTCCTTATTGTGATACTAAAGTAATTTTTTCTATTATACAGGTGGCTGGTGCCTTTTAAACATACCCACTGTACTTTATAAATTCAATACAATTCTCAAAACAGGAAGGCCCCTAGAGCATTACTAACCTTCCCATGGTAGAAAGAAAAGAGATACCACTGAGATCCAGAGAGATCACCAGGGCACTTAACCAAGCTACTTATCTGGTCTGTGGCTAAGCCACGCTCTTGAAACATATACTAAAGAGTTATTGAGCTGACACAGGAAACAGAACACTACGTAGCCCAGGACAGAAGTCCCTAAGGCCTGTTAAGGTGGTTTGAGCTTTTATTCTACATGGTTGTTAGGTTTCAGGCAGACTTTGATTCTCAGCATCTTTTATTTCTTTGTAATAATACATTGCTTTAAAATGAGGTTGTCAAATAGTCTTTGTGGGGCTAGAAGAAATTACTAGAATGCAGTTCCAGAGGTGAGCTTCTCATTGAGAGGATTAGATGTGTGTTAACACAGGCATCTAGGTCAGTAGTTTATATTGACCCTGACTTTCAGACAGGCATGGTGCTTGAGACCAAGAACACAAATGGATGACATAGTCGGCCCTGACATGCGTATAGTCCAGTGAGGAAGAAAGACACATAGCAAATACTTTACATAAAATATGATAAATGCAGCGATGGAGGAATGCCCAGGACATAAAGGGGGATGCTGAGGGAAGGTGGGCACTTGGACTCTGAGTGCAGTCATGCATTCGTGAGATTAGAATGCTTTCCCCAAGCAAGCTGGGATTCAGTACTGACTGTTCAGCCCTTCACGGTGGTACCAGGGGATAATCACTGGTGTCCCACAAAATTAATTAATTAATTAATTAATTAATTAAAATTTAAAAAATAGAATAGAAAAGGAAAGGAAAGAAGTATATGTAAATAGGGGTGCCTGGGTAGCTCAGTCAGTTAAACATCTTACTCTTGATTTTAGCTCAGGCCTGGATTTCATGGTTTGTGAGATGAAGCCCCACATTGGACTCTGCACTGACAGCATGGAGCCTATTTGAGATTCTCTCTCTCCCTCCCTCTGCCCCTTCCCTGCACTCACTCTCTCTCAAAATAAATAAACATTAAGAAAAGAAATCTACATAAATCTATATATATATACATATATATATGAATTTTGGTATATATAAAATGTGCATATGTATATATTACACATATATATAGTATATCACTTGAATGAGTTTTTTGAATCATTACTAGAAGTTATTTAAGAGTTAATAGAGGCTGTAGTATTCATAAGAGAGGTTTATAACCCATGAAAGGTTTACAGTGTTAACATGTGAACCAAATACAATCGATTAAGCTTCTCTTATTTTCCTTACTATAATTTTTTAATAAGTGAAACTATCTCTTATGATTTACAAATAATAAACATAAATGAGTCTTGATATTGTGACTGTCATTCATCATTGTTCACTTGTGGGCCAAGTCTATTTTCTGTGAAAGCATTTTTCTGTGATATTGATAGACTTTTTAAATGTATTTTGTCCATTGGCTGAAGACATCAGAGCTTGAATTGGCCACAATGCTATATTTTATGTGAAAAGTATTTTTCTTAAAGAATAAGAAAAACTAAACCTTTATACTAAATGGAGAGATTTGTAAATTCAAGAGCTATCAACATTACCATGTAAGAGGATTCTTAAGAGAACATGGCAAAACTGAAGGATATTTAAGCTTCCTTTTTCTAATCTCTTTTTGCCATCAAATAATGGGAATCCCCATGCTAGGTTCATACAGGAAAACTGAGCCAATTCCCTTAGGTCACATTAAGATGTACTCTGCGAAGTCCACTGACCTTGACCTATCTCTTTGCTCTGGTTCTTCATCGATGCACTTCACTTTTGAGCATCTGACCAGATGGCAGCTTCATTCTTCCTGCCCCCGCTCTAAAGTGGGATTCTTCTTGAAGAGTTTCATGTGGTGCTGAAGAGAAAGCCTCTGAGGAAGTAGAGAACCATTTTGTGCGTGTTGATCCAAGTGGACGTGATGTGTCTTGTGAAGCCAGAGGAGGAGGGGATGGGGCCTGCAGTTCTTAGAGCCACACCAGAGCATTAAAATTGGCAGAATTTTCCACTAAGCCCATCCAGGTGGCCCACACAGACCAGGAGGGATGAATCATTATTTCATTTAGAATTGCTTCACTAGTACCATGTTGGCTTCACTAAAATAGCAAACAAGTAAAATTCCATGGTTTTGAACAAATTACACCTAACATGTTTTTATTAACTCTAATTTAACAGACTTTATCATTTTGGGGGTGGGGACTTACACAGTTAACTTAAATGAACTGTGTTTTTTTGCTGCTTATCCATAACGGATACGTCAAGGACAATGGTGTAAGTATAAGTTTTCCTTCAGTCGGCACTGTTTTCATAAAACTGACAACGTGAATCATGCAAACAAAGGTCTTTGAGAGCTGAGTTTAGAAGAGAGCCCAGGAACTCACTCAACTCTTAAAGTTGTGATCGTTACTGGCTTTTGTACAACGTGTGAACTGGTCCTTTGTAAGCTTTAGAATGAATGCAATCTTTGTCCTTTTGTCTTCTGTTAAATGCAGGAAAGTCCAAGAAAGGTATGACAACCCTCCTGTGTGGTGTTTTTGTTGCCAGCAAATGGTGAAAGGTCATGGTGAAGTCATCTTTGAGAAATGATCAGATTTGACACTATAAAATAGTGGATTTTTAGTCTAAATGATCATTCCTTTCACACAGTGGGGGGAAATTGTTGCACATTTGCTAGAAACGCAACACAAGTGCAGCTGCTGGTCGTCTACAAGCAGCTGCGTGACAGCCATTGTTTTGATTTTTTATTACAAGGTCTGACCGCGCAGGAAATGTGAGTGCTGTAGAGCATTGTTTTGTAAGACTCAGAATCGAGCTAGAGATAAGAGTGGGCTCTGGCATTAGGCTAGGCTAAATGTAAAACATGGTGTTTCTCCTTTCCGAAGGCCAGGCATAAATAAGACTGGCTACATGGGAGGAGGGGAGGATGCAGGATGCTTCTAACTATTGACTCTGTTTGAGTCTATTTTAGAAGTAAGATCTCATGGCGAGTGAAGACCAGTTAAATTACTGGCTTGAATAAATATGATGCTCGTTACTGTAGCTAGCTGGTAGCAATGCAGGATGGCAGAGGACGGACTGCTTATAAAGTGTGATGTGCTTCAAGTAATTGAATGGCAAGTTTGTAAACCCTGGCTCTTAAAAACTATTTGTTGCTGTCTGCTTGGGAAAAAGAATTGTCATATCGTTATGATCTTGTGTTTATTCTCCCTGTTTGCTGGTCAGTGAATATGTGGGAAAGATATTAGTTTCCATTTTTTTTCACTAACTGTATGTATGTGTTATGAGCTTATTGTTTTTTGACTTCTCAAGTCCTTTTCTGTAAACTCAGATTTAACCTAGAAATGGGAAAACATCTTGCCTTGTTGATCTGGTGTCATTACTAACACTGTCAATGACTGCATGTTGGAAGTGTTGTATATTTTTCCTCTCTGCTGTCATCCTTTTTTGATCTTGTCTCTTTCTCCCTTTCTCCATCATTCTCCTTCATCCCTGACTCGTCCTGTGCCTTCATCTCCTGGCTGTGGACTATGGTTAGGAAGAATGAATTTCTCAGCAGGTGAGCTATGATAGGCTAACTTGTCAGAAATACTGATTAATTTTATCCTCTTAAAGGTTATAGTTTTAAGTCACCTCATTTTCTATATTAAGCCCAGATAACCATTTAAAATATACAACACACATTTGGAAGATATTGACACGACTATATATCTTACAATGGTTAACTCAAAAGGAGTTCCCAGGTCTAACTGGCTAGAATTCACAGATAGGCAATAATAAAAAAAAATAATAGTAATAATAATTAATAATAATAATAATAATAATAAATGGGCCTTGACATCTATTCTACTGGCTCTCTCAGACAGTGAAGAGAGTTGAGTTGGTTTGGGTTCTTTGCATGCACTATGCTTAGTGATGAGCCTCAGATATCATCAGGTCTTACTTTATAAACCTCATAAATGGCTATTTCTACCTGGATAGAAACGAGATAAGCATTAAAAGGCCCTTTTTGCTTTCAGTTGCTGTCCTGCTGCTGAATATTACTCTTGCTGCATAATTAAAAAAAAAAACGAGTAGCTTTACGCAGTGGCAGTATCGTAGCCAATGAGGTTTATCTGAGGCATGATTATTGCTAATTTTAAAAAATGAGTCGTCTCAAAGATTGGGAAAGTCTCATTTTTCCCATTGCACTTACTCTACCCCACCCCAGACAGCAGGTGCATCCCACTTCCTTATTTAGCCATTACTGATGCTGGAATTTACAGATGAGACAAAGAATTGATTCAGTGGCTCTTTAGTTCATGACATCCCTGTACTAAATGAATGGGGATCCTGTGGTGACCAGGACACCTGTGTCCCTTCCCTGTTAAAGCTTGCACCTGTCCTGGGGCCACCTAATGGTAGGAACGGTTCTTCTGGGACCTTCTACCAGGGTTTCCTCTGGTCTGCTGCTCTCCTCAAGTGTTTCCTCCATCAGAAGTATCTGTACCTTTGGGCGGACAGGCCAGAGCCTGAATCCCAACACCAGCTATTTGGAATCATACTGGTGCAGTTTCAGGATCACAGGGACGAGGTCCATGCCCATATTTGTGATTGCAGAGGTGACTTAATTTTCTGAAGTTGTTCAAGAGGGAGTAGTCAAGTCCAGGTGACAGTTGAGTTCACTGCGGTTAGTGGAGTGTTGCCAGTTGGGAGAAACAGGCCTTTGCATTCACATTTCCGCTCACACCGGATCCACAGGAAACAAAACTACCGCACTGGGAACATGCTTAGTAGCAGAAGACTCTTCCACTGAAATTGCAGCGACAATCTAAGGTATTTACCTTATCACCAGAGTGAGGGAAAGTTCTCTCAGACATAGAGCCAAACCTCAATAAGTATTGAGGCGACCTGGGGTATTTATGAAGTTCACAGTCCTTAGCACACTACACGTTGTGACACAGCTGTCCCTTGTGCCCACATCTGAAAAATTTGAATCATTTTAGTGTACTGTCTACCTCTCCTGAAAGTTGTAAAGTCATTATCTTTAGTCTTATCCTGTAATACTTTTGAAAAAAAATTTGGGGAGATCTGAGGATCAGGATACACGGTTGCTTTAAGAAGAAATGCACTCGCCATCTTCTTCGCTTTTCCAAGAAGGTATTCTTTGCATTATAGGGATTGGCGTTCCCTCATTACGAAAAACCGAAGGGGAAGAGGAGATTGTGGCACATGTCATTACCAAGGAGATAATTCTTATATGTTTTAAATTACATGGCTGTCTTTTAGGGATTTGTTTTTCATACTAACAGGGAAATGACTTCCACATACCTGGTGCCAATGCAGAAGTTTTCTTGGCCAACAAGCTTTTTTTGAAAGCATAAGGAAAGATACATGTGTGACTTTTTCAAATAATTTCTGGTGTTTTTGTTTTGTCCTCCTCCTTTTCATAATGAATAACTGGAAACAATTTAAAAAGAGCAATTAGTAATTCCAAAAGTTCAAGTATCAAAGGTAAATATTCGAGTAATGCATTCTTTTTAAATGCACGAACTCCACACTTATGAATGTACTGGCTTCATTTCATGCTTTCTGCATTAATCATTATGAATAACTATATTCTATCTAGAGTCCCATGGTGTGCTTTTTTTGTGTTGCATCTTCCCTTGGCTAAGTGACCTGTAGCTTTTACATATGTATTTGTAATTTATAATTACAGCTTATATTAGGGAAATATTTTCCCAGAAATGCCATCATCCAAACTAACAAATTTTCACTTAGATATCTAAAACCACTCCACGGGCACCTGGGTGGCTCAGTCAGTTAAGCGTCTGGCTTCGGCCTAGGTCATGGTCTCATGGTTCGTGGGTTCGTGCCCTGCATCGGGCTCTGTGCTGACAGCTAGCTCAGAGCCTGGGCCGGCTTCAGATTCTGTGTCTTCCTCTCTCTCTGACCCTCCCCTGCTCGAGCTGTCTCTCTCTATCTCTCAAAAATAAATAAAAAACATTTGAAAAGTTTTTTAAAAACCACTCTAAGTAGTTTAGCATGCAAACTCTCTATTGAACTAAAATCATTTTACAGAAACTTTTGGTGGACGATGCTTCACTAAAGCCTCATGGATGTGGCTCTGCTTTTGAAGGGAAATGTTCAACTGATAGCTGAGGAAGTTATTTGGAATCACTGCCCTTCCTTCACCCTCTGGCTATTTTTTTGACCATTTCATTACCAATTAAAGGCCTCACTGAAGGTCGAGTGCAAGGAAAGAAGCAAAATTCAGATGGTCGAGTTGTAAATTCTTAATAAGTTCAGTAGTAAATTTGATGAGGGAGAAAGAGATTGCAAATTACTGCTGGCTAGAGAAATGTCTTTTTCATAAATTGAGGGATTGGTTTATCATTGTGATCCCTGCTTCCTATGTATAAGAGAGAATTGAAAGGAAAAATAATTCAGTTTGCATTGTGCAAGAGCACCCCGCAGTGAGCAAGCCATAGCAGTAACTCAAAGTAAAGCCAAGACCTGACACACCAGCTGACCAAGTAACAGGGTAAGGATGAAGCCTCTTACTGATGGCACGTTTGCTGCTATTGATGTGAGTTCTACAGTTTTGTGTGGTTGATACCACCAACGGGCTGAGGGCTGACAGTTAAGGTGGAAGAAGAAGAGAGCTTTGCATACAGTAATTAGGGGAAGCATGACCACTGAGAGGATTGTTCACTGCAAAGATTTTAAATAATTGATGGCAAAGAGAAATTGAACAATGAAGAGTGAGCAAAATACCCAGGTTGGATTTTTATGATTAAAAGTGTTCGTGACAATATGAGTGAGACCCAAGATTCTTAAATCTTGCACTTTGATGATCCACCTGCTATTTTATGACCTGATCAAGTTCTCCTTCAACTGGAATACCATTGATCAAGTGACTGCCCTAAGACCCTGCTGTCACATGTCACTGGGAGTCATCTTGCTTCACTTGAACCCAATTATTTTTAGGAGATATAGGGCTTTTAATTGTGTTGCCATTTTGTTTTGTTTTTGCTTTTTTTATTTTTGTGTGTGCTGACGTATTATTCTCAGTTGTGCTGAGATGTGGGAATGGCAAAGGGAAATGTGAAGTGATCCTCTGACCAGAAAGATTACTTCCAAGACCACTTCTCTGAAACTCTTGCTTGCACTGAGCTTGATGCTGTGTCTTTGATCTTCTTGGCTTCAAAACAAATTAGACCAAGACCCATGTTTCACAGGCAGATGTTTTGGGTTGCTTGTTTGACTCTCAGAAGATCTAAGACTGAAAAATGAAGCATACTAACATATTTATGGCTCTTCCCTCAGGGTATAATCATCAGCAGACGAGTGAAGGACACAGACAGAAATCTTCTGAATTTTACAGCCGCACAGCTTCTGAGTCAAATGTCTACTTGAACAGTTTCCACTATCCTGATCACAGCTACAAGGACCAGGCCTTTGATTCTTTGAGCCTAGACAGCTCCGATAGCATGGAGACCAGCATCTCTGCCTGCTCACCTGACAATATCTCCAGGTAGGATATATTCATGGTTCAGGTTTTCAGTTTAGAAAAGCACCTGCTAGTCTCAAAAAGGAAAGCCATAAATTGGGGGCAATGTCTATGTACAAGCCCAAATTTCTGAGACATAAAGAGTCTACAGTGAGGAAGAGGGTTCAGTGTCATGGCAGCCTTTGAAAGTAATTTCTTTGTATCCTGTGTGACGTAGCCAGTCAGACATCACATAATCCAGTTTTGTCCTTTGCTTTATGTCTTTACATTTGAGTTCACATGTATTCTGTGCTTCAACATTGGCTTGCCTCTATTGGTTGACTCTAAGCTTCATCAGGACTCCTTTTGATTGAATGAAGAAATAATTTCCAGCAATATAGTAAGGATGTTGAAGGATTTCTTACACTTCTGTTTCATTAAAAGGAAGGCTTTAGCTCTTCCACATATTAGAATTTTTGTAAGGATTTAACCATTCACATTTGTGTTCATATTTTGAGGCAAAGTATGGTCTTAGGGAATTATGGCTAAAGGCACATCGAAAATATGGATCTAGTCCTGGTATTCTGCCCCTTCAAGAGCTTTGATGATACCCTCCCACCTTTTGAGAAAAGACATAACCTAGAACCTGAATTCTTCCCATTCCTAGAACCCAACTTCCCATTCACTCTCTCCTCCTGATACACCTCACAGAGCTTCTCATTAATACTCAAATCCCTGGGCCTTTGGCCATATTAGTCCTAAGCCTGGAATCAAGTAGTTTGTTCATTCATCCATTTATAGGCTCCTTCATTCCACAGATACTTAGAGTGCTCTACAGTCAAGAGTGGACTGGACTTGGCTCATACTAGTTGGCAAGTGCCACATGTGCATATTTCCCCCTCCGTGTGATCAGCAATGTCATGTTGGTAGTTTGAAATTGCCCATGTGGGAGCATGCACTCCACATAAATTGACATTTGCTACATATCAGGGTTTTATTTCCCTCCAGAGAACTGGTTTGCCAGCACAACACTGACTAGAGTCAATTTAATCCTTCCCTTTTTGTATTCACTCAACCTATATACTTACTGAGCACTGGTAGGTAGTATCTGGCATTGCAAAACATCTTGATCATCTTCAACTCCCTCTCCTATCTGAGCCCAGAGTAATTTTCCTCATCATTCAGGCTTGAGATTAAGTTGGAAACTCATGAAAATTTCTCCCTTTAGGGCCTTTTTCTTCTGTGTTTCTGTTGCACTCGATTCTTTTTTCTGTCATATCACTGATCACATTGTGGTATAAAATGTTTTCTTCAGTAATTAATTGGTGAATTCCTCAATGTCAAGGAGGATGTCTCATTATCTTTTGGTTTCCCCACCAGGAGAGATCTTAGCAGGTAGCAGGTATTCAGTGTTGGCTGAGTAAATACCTCAGCATATAGTAAAATGGACATATTTTCAATTTATAGGCTCCTTCATTCCACAGATACTTACAGAGTGCTCTACAGTCAAGAGTGGACTGGACTTGGCTCATACTAGTTGGCAAGTGCCATGAGTGCATATTTTCTGTGTTTGATCTATTTTAATTGGCTGAGAACCATTATGATTTCAACCTAAGAAACAATCCATGTTAATTGAGCACTTGTGTGTCCCAAATGCAAATGTCTGGTTGGATAATTAGTTGCCATCACCTAACATTCCTATACTGGAATGAAGCCACAGGATGGGAGCAGGAACTTCCTTGAAGCAGATCACAGAATGCTCTTGGTCCTTATTGGCTTGCTGGTCTGTGAAATGGAAGGGTTGTTTCTTTAATACAAGAGGATGGTGGATTTTAAAACATTTCAATGGAAGAGTGCCTGGGGTGGCTCAGTTGGTTAAGCATCTGACTTCAGCTCAGGTCATAATCTCATGGTTCGTGAGTTCAAGCCCCAGGTCAGGCTCTGTGCTGACAGCTCAGAACCTGGAGCCTGCTTCAGATTCTGTGTCTCCCTCTCTCTCTGCACCTTCTCTACTCACACTCTGTCTCTCTCTCTCAAAGAAAAAAATAATTATTAAAAAAATACATTAAAAAATTTTTTAATTTACTTTTGAGAGACAGAGTGAGCAGAGGAGGGTCAGAGAGAGGGGGAGATATAGAATCTAAAGCAGGCTCCAGGCTCTGAGCTAGCTGTCAGTACAGAGCCCAAAGTGGGGCTTGAACCCACGAACCATGAGATCATGACCTGAGCTGAAGCCGAACGTTAACCGACTGAGCCACCCAGGTGTCCCTGAAAACAAAAAACACATTTTAATGGCAAACTACCATTCTGTAAATATAATTTATTTTAAATAGTTTTTTTCTCTCTCCACCTAAAATTAATAACAAAAAAAAAGACAGAGACAGAGGGAAAGTAATATCAGCAAAGTCTACTCAGCTTTGGTTATTTTGTGTTTCATAAATGGAAAGAATATGAGAGACCCAACTATAGCTAGCCATTATAGCCAGGAAATTTTCAGGGTGGGGGGAAACGAGAAAAGGACAGATGGTACTTTTTGTGGTAAAGAACACTGTATCTTAGTTTTGGCATTAATGGGTAGAATATTAATATTACTGGATATATCCTGCCAGAGAAGGAAAGGAGTCTCTGGAGGAAAACACTAAAGCAACAGTGAGAATCATACTGCTGCTTGTCACATGGAAATGACCTCAATTGAAGGAGAAGATTATGTAATGAATAAAAAATAGGACTTTTTTCTTTTTTGCTGCCATTATGATGTCAGGTTAGAAGGGTTAGTGTTTTACATTATTCAATATTAAAAGATGCAGTATCTCACTATTTTAAAAGTTCAGTATGACCGCTGCGGGGAGACATTGAGTGTGTGGAATGGCTTGCCCAGGCCATGCTGGCAGGTGCCGGGAGCTGATGTTTTCAGAACAGAAAGCTTTAAATTTTGAGTAAATATTCATTAATGACAGTAAATGACCAATCAGATGTGGTACTTTTGAATAACAAGGCAAAAACAAAAATCAGCAGCCCAGCAACCATCATCCCATAAGGGCAGGAGGAATAAAAGTGGGCATTAAAAAATGAGAACGCAGAACGCAGGGTGCAGGCTCCCAGTGTCAGGGCGCCGCCAATTCTGCCACACCTTGTACTTAGTCATTATTTTGAAAATATCAGACTGCCCTCCCCTCTTCATAAATAACTGTGAAGATTTTATGTCAATATTTCCTTCACGAACTCTTGATAGTGTGACTTTTTTCTATTTTTGAGCCATCTTTAGTAAAGCAGTACACTCTCTGCATTTTCCTGCCTTGGCGTTCTCCACTCCAAACATGGAAAGGGAACATTCATCCTTTCAAATGACCTCTCCTCACAGCTCGGGTGTAATGGTGGTAAACAGCAGCGGTGTGGCAGCAGGTACAGGAAATTACTCAAAAAGGAACCACTTCGATGATAATTACCAAGCATTACACGTTCAGATAGGGACACTTAAGCACAGTGACAGGCAAAAATTTAATTTATTTTTCTTTGCTCACCCAGCTACTTTTTATTTAGAAAGGTAGAGAATGGGAATGGCTCCCCTAACTGTGCCAACTGAAGAGGACGGCACACAGTAGAGCATTCCGGGCGGGGCTTACGCGTGGCCACGATCAGCTTCCATTCTTACTTCACGTAGACCTGACTCCGTGGTGCTACCGATCACACATAACCAATTCCCATGGTCAGAAACTGCTAAGAGTATTTATTTCATACTACTGTCTGATCCTCTGAATGTCAAACAAACCAAAAAAAAAAAAAAAAAAAAGAATCCCAAGTACAAGAAACCTGTAAAAAGGTCTGGTATAAATAAGAAAGACAGAAACACACATTTTTCTTCTGTATCACCATCTACTTTCAAAAGTTCATGCTACCCTAAGATAAGCTTATATCCACGATTATGATAGGAAATAATATGATAAACATCAGGCAAATGGGTAATAAGAAACTAAGGTTTGGAATGTATATTACGACACCACATCCTTAATGAGAACTTTTCGAGGTTAGGTAGAGAGAGAAAGGAAAGACTAAAACATTTTCTCTCTGTGTGATTGTTTTTAAGTTATATATTAAAATACCCTTAAATGATATGTATATTAGAGAGGTAATTCCATGCTGAAATTCTAGTGACATAAACCTAGTCTTGTGGTTTATTATGTCACAAAAAGCCATTTGTAGAATTATAGAACTGCTCAGAGTTGTGGGTACACTGGCCTTGCCCTTTTGTTGAGACATCATTTTTGTGTCTACCAGAGAGTTACTTGAGTCAGACAATATTTTTGCTTTGTCAGCATCATTACTTACACCATAAACAAACAAAAAGCTAAGAAAACAGGCTTGGGTCATAAAAAACAGCAGCTGAGAGTCAATTCTTCATAAAACCTCTATTCTGCTGAAATTACTCACTTGGCTTGTACCACATAGTGCCCTGCATACTGCCTGCAATGATATGTTATTATCACAATTGCTATTACTAATTTCCTAAGCCCTGACCTTGTGCTCATACTTGGAGAAAATGTTGAGGAACTTCACCCCTCACTCTGGCTTAAATACCAGCAATGTGCATGTGTGGCGGGGAGCACCACTGGGTATGGGGTTGAGGACAATCCATAGCTGAACTTGGCTTTAAGGGATGCTTTAATCCAAATTTCACATGCTTCTAATTTCTTCATTTTAGGCAGAGGTTTGTATTCTGCTCTCTACCCTAGAATGTCAGCACCCAGCCTATGCATTTTATTCTAGGCTGTTCTTTCAGAAGAGACCCAGAAAACCAAAGTGATCGCAGGGGAGGGCCGCCATCTGTCAAAGGGACTGGATATGTCAAACCATGTGAAAAATGGTCAGGAAGTGTCAGAGGGCTTGTTGTGTTCTTGTGATGTCCAAGGAGCTAGTGACTAGAGAAAAACTGGACCTCTTATAAGGAGTAATAATTTGCTTAAGCTAAAAAAATACTTGAGAAGATTAATTGAAAAAAAATATTCTGGGATACTGGCCCTTCACCTAGTGGTAATATTGGTGCATTGATGGTAGTTCCAGAAAAGTTTTGTCTTTCTGGAGAATTTTGTTTTGCTTTTGTTCGTTTTGTTTGGGTTTGGTTCTGCTTACTTACTTTTTGTATGATATTGTTCTCAGCTTTTCTTTCTTCCTTTTTCTGTTTTTGCCTTTGCCTATGAAGTGAATATTCTAAAAAGCACCAAGAATCCCAAATCTGCTAGTTGGATTCCTTTACCCTTAATGAAAGCTTTGTTTTTCTTTATGAATATGGTTTTTAGCACAGTTGGTCAGAGATCTTCAGTTGATAAAACAGCAGGACATTACTAAGTGGGAAAGGTGGTCAGAACTAGTCATCTGTATACCCCGAATGGCCCCACGACCCATATCACCAGCATCCTTACAGCAATGACATCGAAACTATGCCTGCCTTTTAAGGAAGGTCAGAAGTTGGAGCAATGGCAAGAAACATTACTGCTCTGATGATCTGGACAGGTTTGAGGAAGCAAAGACGAGTGTTGTGCTCTAGGTGATGCATGATAAAGCTTATCTTCAGTGACTTCAGATTCTCCTCCTGTGGCAGGTGCTACGCCAGGTGGCATTTCATTTGCTGACATTTGTGTATGCCATGGATGCCACAATATTGACAAGTCTAGACTCCTCCCTACATTCCTATTGCAGTGGCCTTTGCTTTTCACTCTAGGTGCAATCCTGACAGGACACAAAAGTAAAAACGGTGATTACATGGTATGACGGAGCAGCAGTTTTGCCAAATAAAAATGGTGTACATGTCAAGGAAACATTAAAATCAAAAATAGCAAAAGTAGGGGCGCCTGGGTGGCTCAGTCGGTTAAGCCTCCGACTCCGGCTCAGGTCAGATCTCACATTTGTGGGTTCGAGCCCCACGTCAGGCTCTGTACAGACCGCTCAGAGCCTGGAGCCTGCTTCTGGTTCTGTGTCTCCTTCTCTCTCTGCCCCTCCCCCTCTCATGCTCTGTCTCTCTCTGTATCAAAAAAACTAAATAAAACATTAAAAAAAAAAAAAAGCAAAAGTAGAGCCATAGAGTACAAGTAGGTACCCATGGATACAAATTACTTTTTAGACAAAATAACCAAAGTAGCTTTAAAAGTATAAAAGGGTAGCTTAAAAAAAATAGGTGGCTCTAGGTGCCTAAAACTTAGGAAGACAGGAAGTGGTAAATGTTAACATGTACTTTCTGTCAAATGTTTTCAGAAAATTGAGTTTCTTCGGAGCAGAAGTTAAGACATTTATGGAAATATTGCCAAATAGGCAGGTTAGATATAATTGGCAGAAAAAATATATAAATTTTATAAAATAAATGGAAAACACCCTGAAAAATTCTAAAACAAAAATGAACAGAAATATTTAAAGGTAGATAACTGTTTAAAAACTTGCCCCTGGGATGTGCCCAAATTACAGATATATGAAAAACTATGGGCTGAAAATATTTGTTTCTAACCAAGTTATTTCCAACCAATTCATGTGGATAGGTTTCATGTAGTTCAAGGTCATACTTAGACCAGTAATTGGAAGCTGTAAAAAGACAGATTTCGATTCAACTTACGTATCAACATTCTAAGAATGCTGTCCAGTCAATGAAGGAATGTATACAATAAGTTTTCTGTGTCTAACAATGTTCAGGCACAAACTAGACAAAAAGTGAGTATGTTGTAGAAAGAACTATAGGGTAGATGGGGGTTAAACTCTTGGTGAGTACTTTTCTTTTAATTGGTGAGTTTTTGAGACCTGAGACTTAGTGAACAAATTATTCATTTCCAAACAAACTGGAGACATAATACATATATATCTGATGCCACAGAGAACACTATAGAATATAAACATGATTTTGTGCTCTTCTAGGGCTATTCTAGGGCTTTCTCAGTTGAGCTAATGAAATGTGCCCTTTTCTGTGAGGTTGACTATTCTTTAAAATTTTTTTTTAATGTTTTATTTATTTTTGAGAGAGAGAGAGAGACAGCATGAGCAGGGGAGGGGCAGAGACAGAGGGAGATACAGAATCTGAAGAAAGGCTCCAGGCTCTGAGCTAGCTGTCAGCACAGAGCCTGACACGGGGCTCGAACCCACAAACCATGAGATCATGACCTGAGCTGAAGTCAGACGCTTAACTGACTAGGCCACCCAGGTGCCCCAAGGTTGACTATTCTTAATAAGGAGGAATATGAATCCCTGCACCAAAAAAAATGAAAGATTTGTTTCTTTAATCCTTGTTGGTTGAAGAGAATAGAACTTACCCTTTTGTACCTCTCCCAACAGTTCATGGAAATAATGAGGAGAAATTGCCATGTTTTTGTCTTTATCAGGAAAACACACCTGCCTAAAAATTGGCCCAATGTACAGAGATTTAGTTAACTCCTAAGGATACAACATTCCTGAGGCTGTGCTTTTCCTGGATGAAGTCATTTTGTCATAGGGCTAGAAGTACTGATGATTTTTTTTTCTAAAAGGTAATTTTTAGAGCAGTTTTTGCTTCACTGCAAAACTTAGAGGAAGTTACAGAGATTTCCCATGTACCGCCTGTCCCTGCATATACATAGCCTCCCCCATTATCAACATTCAGCATCAGATTGGTACATTTGTTACAGTTAATGAACCTATGTGGATAGGCGTCTGGGTGGCTCAATTGGTTAAGCATCCAACTTCGGCTCAGGTCATGAGCTCACAGTTCATGGGTTCGAGTCCCACGTTGAGCTCTGTTCTGACACCTGAGTGCCTGGAACCTGCTTCAGATTCTGGGTCTTCCTCTCTCTCTGCCTTTCCCCTGCTCATACTCTGTGTCTCCTTCTCTATCAAAAAAAAAAAAAATTAAAAAGATTTTTTTAATGATCCAGTTTTTAAATGATGTTGACACATCATTATCACCCAAAGTCCATAGTTTATGCATTTTCTAGAAGTGTTACCATGTATTTATTCATTTACCTACTGAAGGGTATCTTGGTTGCTTACAAATTTTGACAATTTGATTAAAGCTGATACACAGCTGCTATTACTGACTTTAAGATGAACTACATGTATTATGTTACTGTGGTCACTTACCTCTATAAAGGAATGTAGCCCTATGCTGGAAACAACCTAGATTTGAGTTGATCAACAATATAATTTTGGGGAGATATACTAAAAATTATCCTTTTCATTTTCATATGAATTTAATTTTTTAAATATGTATTTATTTTTGAGAGAGAGAGAGAGAGAGAGCAGGGAGGGGCAGAGAGAGAGGGAGACATAGAATCCAACACAGTCTCCAGGCTCTGAGCTGTCAGCACAGAGCCCAATGCGGGGCTCGAGCTCACAAATCGCGAGATCATGACTGAGCTGAAGGCAGATACTCAACTGACTGAGCCACCCAGACTCCCCTTATTTTCATATGAATTTATTTTTATATAAATGCATCTGACATGAATCCCTACTATGTGCCAGTCCCTATGCTATGGAAGATAAAAGCACCAAAGCTCTCTATCCCCAAGAGTCTAAAAAAGAAGACATATATTCGATGGCTACACAAGTATACATGCATAAGAAATAACATTACTTCTCTATGACTGGAATATTACAGGTCATGCCCTCATTTCCAAAACACTCAAAAAAATGTAAATAAGAGAAAAATAACATTTTTGGTCAGTGTTAAACATTTTCGAATTCTTCTCTTTCTCTTTTAGTTATTTACCCTAACTGTTGTTGCAGTGTTTACAACTTTTGGTCTTTGCCTTCACTTGTTTGCATGATGTCTTTCTCAAGATGCTTTTCTTTTGAAGTTCTTGAATCTCTTCATAGAGTTTCCTCATCAGTGTGGTGGATGAGTATTGAGTATTACTGACAAAACTAGTCACCCACCACCCTTCTGTTGTACCTGTGAGAGAAGTCTTTTTTTCATTGGCATCATAATGTAAGAAATAAAATGTCGGGGCACCTGGTGGCTCAGTCAGTTAAGCATCTAACTTTGGCTCAGGTCATGATCTCACGGTTTGTGAGTTCTAGCCCACATCAGGCTCTGCGGTCAGCATGGAACCCACTTTAGATCCTCTGTCCCCCCGCCCCGCCCTTCCCCCTCTCACTCTTTCACTCTTTTTCTCTCTCAAAAATAAATCAACATTTAAAAAAAGAAGAAATAAAATGTCCACGTGTGTATATATATATATATATATATATATATATATATATATAATTTTTTTAGTAATCTCTACACCCAGTGTGGGGCTCAAATCCATGACCCCAAGATCAAGAGTCACATACTCTTCTAACTGAGCCAGCCAGGCACTCCCCAAAATGTCCATGTATATAGAGGCACAGCAAAGAAGCAGCTGGGGACACATTTCCAGGCCAAATAAAGTATTTTCAAACCTTAAGTGTCGTGTACATAGAACTTTCGTGATAGTCTTACTGGTCTGGTGTCTGTGAATAATTAAACTAAAAAGAAGGCCTCCCACAGTACATAGTTTTTAGACCTTGGAAAAAACATTTTGAGAACGCACTTTGTAAGATTTAGTTTGGGTTTATTTATTTATGAGTAAAGCACTCTACTTTGGTTTTATTTTCCTAGCCTATATTTTGTCTTCTAAACTGAGATAAGCCAATGTCACCTACAATTTTCAGACCCGAAGTGAGTTACCTTTCAGGCCTAAGTACCATCTTTTAAATTACATTGGATTGCATCACACACCGTTCCAGAACCCGTGTGTGTGTGTGTGTGTGTGTGTGTGTGTACATGCATGTATGCGTGTTAAATTACATTGGATTGCATCACACACTGTTCCAGAACCCGTGTGTGTGTGTATGTATGTGCACACACGCATATATGCGTGTATACTTAAAGAGACATCATTCTCAAACAATATTCTTGAAAGGATATTTTGTGTTCTATTTAGTGCCAGCACTTCAAATATTGCCAGAATAGAAGAAATGGAGAGACTTTTGAAGCAGGCTCATGCAGAGAAGACGCGGCTGCTTGAATCCAGGGTCAGTATAATATCTTTATGCCTGCGGTCAGGGAGGCATGACTCAAGCTGTCCTGTGCTAGACAGGAAACTGTCCTTGGGCCTTATTAACCAATATAATCTTGAAGTCGTCACTCAACCTTTTTGGCCTCATTTTTGTTATCTAAAAAGTAAGGGCGTTGGGACTTCTAAGCAAGCCTCCTTACGGCACTACAATTTTTTGTAATTTAAAATATGTATAGTGTCAACGTAGACTGAAATGAATGCTTTGTATTGTATTTTCCCTTTGATGGCCACTGTGTTTGCCTGCCAAAGAACAAGGACGAGTGTCATGTCTTATGCTTTCTCTCCTCCTTGCCAGCTTGTGTCAACTGTGCTATTGTAATATTTCAAATCCCATGTTACTGTGACTGTATTTCAAGCCAGAATCCGAACTTCCTTAGGAATCCCCCCAAATTCCTTTGTATCCTGCCTGAAAGGGCCCCTCCTTTCCTCTTCTGACTTCCCCGTGGGCTTCCTCTATGACCTCTAGCCAGGAAGGCGCAGAGCAACAAAGAAACCAGAGGGACCCATGGCCTTCAGTTAGAAGAAGGCCCTGAAAGAAGGGCTAAACGTCATGACTAATGTTGTGTGCCAATTTGTAATCCTTTGTATTAAAAATGCGAGGTTTGGGGTCACCAGTGTGAAATGACTGAGTGCCACAGCTGGATTTTCACTTAATACTCAATCATTAAATGTGGTTGCCTTTCTGCGTGGGATGATTTTGAAAACTATGTGAGGGGTGGTTCTTGTCTAGGTGATATATTGTAAGAGCCCAGGCTTTGAAACCGACCATTGTCTAGGGAGAATTTTCTTTTCCCTTAGTTGGAATCATCCAAGTATAACCAGTGTATCTTTAAATTTGTTCCGAATAATGATATTTAGGAACGGGAAATGGAAGCCAAGAAACGAGCTCTGGAAGAAGAAAAACGACGCCGAGAACTCCTGGAAAAACGATTGCAGGAAGAAACTAGCCAGCGGCAGAAGTTAATTGAAAAGGAAGTAAAAATAAGGGAGAAACAAAGGGCACAGGTTGGTCAGTCCATCTGGATGGATTAGAATAGGTTGCCCCCTGGTGGTTATTCGTTAGAAGACGGTCATGCTGTGTCAGGAGGGCTGGCTTTCTTGGCACTGCGCTCAGCAGCCCTTGCTTGACATGTAACTGCTGGGAGAGAAACAAACAAACAAACAAACAAATGTATGTTTATCTCAAAAGTCACTGAGGGGCGCCTGGGTGGCTCAGTCTGTTAAGTGTCCCATTTCGGCTCAGGTCATGATCTCATGGTTTGAGAATTTGAGCCCCTTGTTGGGCTCTCAGAGCCTGCTTTGGATCCTGTCTCCCTCTCTTTCTGCCACCTCTTCCCCCCGCCATGCATGTTCTTTTTCAAAAATAAATAACCATTTTAAGGAAACCCATTGAGACCTACTACCCAAATGACACTTATCTCTAGTCACGCATAGAACAATTCTAAGGGAGAGGCAATTTTTCTTCTGCCCATTTTGGGGGTATATTTAAAAGACCCATGTTTTTCTGAGCAGCTTTGAAAAATGCAGCCAGATTTCCTACTGAAAACAAATACAACACCCAAACTAAAATCTTTGGTCGAGGAAGAGAAAAGTTTCTAGGAAGCCATTTTTGGAAGCAACTACCAGAAGAAAATCATTTTACCAACCTAGTTTCTTGGTAGTTTTGTTTTTCGAACCACTGTATTGTCACCCATGCCCCCTTGGCTACAGTGGTCCATGCATGTGTGCAAGGTTCCTGAACTGCAGCAAACTCAGGAAGACCACCCATTTCCTTTCACTTCCTATCTCGCTTATTACACGGTTTGAGTCTCACACCTAAAAAGCTACTTCTATGATGTGTGTCGGCTGAGGAACTAAAATAAAATTTTGTGAAGTGCCAGGTACTTAAAGTTCAAGTCCATTTTACCAGGGTTGACTAGACTTCATAAAAAGTGCCATTAGCTGCCAGCGTGGCAGTGGGACTCCGTGTGCTTTGAGCTGTCAGAAGTCTCTGGCATCTGCCTAAAGTCAAAGCGCCACAGACTCAGAGGCAAAATGCTGAAGGACAAGTACAAAGTAAAACATGCCCTCTTTATTTCATCAGGTCAATCTTTTGCCAAAGTAGGATTCTCAGTGAAGGTCATCCATGGCTGTTTCGTATTCGAAGCCAATCCAAAAAGTACAGTTCTCTATTTTAATCCTAATTATCAGGTTTGCCTCCAAGTATATATTTAGGTCATTTCCCCCAGGGCAGAGGGTGGAGTTATTAACAGATTAAAGGCAAACACCATTTTAGAAATATGCGCCATGGTGATATATGCTTCCTAAATTAGATGAACCTCTCTGCTCTAGCCGTAGGAAAATAAAAGACATCCACGTACAAGTTTTCCACATCTGCTCACTGAGTACAGCTTCGATCCCACTTCTTACCTTATTTTAGCTTCACTTCTCAAAACATACGTCTCTGCCTTCAATTTCTATCAGAGAGTGTGTGTAAGCCAATGTGTATAGTTTTAGGGGGTCTTTCATGGCTGGTGGAGGGGGGGGGGTTGTACTTCCTAAATTATATTCGATCGTCATGTCTTCTCTGAGATTACTTAAGAACTAATGATAGGTTGTGATCGGGAGAAGCCCAGGGAACTTTGTGCCTCATTTCCCTGTGTTCTGAAGTGCTGTGCACCTCTTGGAAAGCTGAAGTTCATTACACTGTTCCATTTTCTCATCTGCCTTTCTCAAGGACTGGAACCTATTCACCAGAGTTTATCCATCCCCTTCCCCTTGCCTGCATACTGTAGCCGCCTTCTTGAAATACTATGCAGTTTTTGAACTCCAGAGAATAATGTTTATCTTAAGTTCTCATAATCACATGAACATCTTAATGCTTAGGCTTTCCAGTTCAAGTCCACTCCTAAACGACTGTGACCTTAAGCAAAATAAATACTTAGCTATATATGACCCAAGTCTGTGCTTCTCCAGGCCCGACCTTTGACACGCTATCTGCCAGTCCGGAAGGAAGACTTTGATTTGCGAAGCCACGTGGAGACTGCTGGCCACAATATCGATGCCTGTTATCACGTATCAATCACAGAGAAGACCTGCCGAGGGTTCCTTATCAAAATGGGTGGAAAAATTAAAACTTGGAAAAAACGATGGTTTGTGTTTGATCGGAGTAAGCGCACATTCTCTTATTACGCAGGTGAGTGATGAAAAACTCTTCAGTGACAGATTCAAATCAGGAACTCCCTGTTAATGCACAAAGGTAACAGAAGTCAGTGTAAATAGGTTGATTGGTAACTAAGAGAATTAAGGACAATGTTAGCTTTGTAGGTATATATTATCTTCTATTAAGGTTGCCCAGTCCCCATGATATGTATGATTTCCTCTCTAGAAATAATAAGAATTATATATTATTTAAAAAGTGTGAATTAGTCTGTTCTAATTCTGAAATAACCTAAAGTCAAAATAAATATTAAATGGAACTTATCCCTTTAGACCAAAATATTGACTTTTAAACCGCAAAGCAGAAAAAAGGTTTCTGTTTATTTATTCATGGTCATACGCCCTACATAAGTCACACACAATTAGGCAGCCTTAGCTGACAGACATTTGGCTAAAGTTTATAAATTAGAATGGTTTTGAAGCAGAGGGTAAAGTTCCTCAGTGAATAAATGAAAAACTATTTATTGACTGGAATATTTTGGATTTTTTAAATGATGGATTGTGAGAAACATACCCACCTGAGTCTTCAAAAAATACAGGACTATTTATGTAACTGCTGTACTGATTAAGAAGTCTTGGGGTGCCTGGGTGGCTCAATTTGTTAAGTGTCTGACTGTAGCTCAGGTCATGTTCTCACGGTTTGTGCTGCCAGCTCAGAGCCTGGAGCCTGATTCCCATTCTGTGTCTC
>NC_043704.1:58449224-58458095 GCF_006229205.1 Suricata suricatta
GAGTTCCTTGCTCGCCTCTCTTGGACTTTCTGATCTTGGGTTCTAGGAGAATCCAAAGATGTTCTCTTCAGTTAGTATAATAAAAAAGATGCCAGTTTAATGAGAAATGCCAATTTAGTTCTGCAAAATCCATAAACACAACTTTATCCTGGGCTAGTCTTCAAAGACAACCTCACCCAGAATTTTCCAAAAATAAAATTTGGATTAACTTCAGACAAAACAGCTTCACTTTTCTTCTCTGCTTCTCTTCTCTAAGAGCCTGATTTCATTCTTTCCTCTGTCAGGCAGGTCAGCTGCTCAGTGCCCCTTCCTCTTGACCCATATCAGAACCTGTGCTCCTAATGGCCACATACATGCATTTTTCCAAATGTAAACTTCTTGCTGATCGTTTTTTTTTCCTCTTTAAGGACCCAAACCCTTTTGATATATGAACAATTACTCAGAACTGTACCATGTAAAACAGGCAAGAATTATGTTTCATTCAGCTTTTTTTAAAAAATTTTTTTAATGTTTATTTTTGAGAGAGAGACATAGAATGCCAGCAGGAGAAAGGCAGAGAAAGAGGGAGACACAGAATCCCACACAGGCTCCAGGCTCTGACCTGTCAGCACAGAGCCCAACGCAGGGCTCAAACTCACGGACTGCGAGATCATGACCTGAGCTGAAGTCAGATGCTTAATCGACTGAGCCACCCAGGCCCTCTTCATTTGGCTTTTTAATATTTACATGTTATATAACTGACCAGTGAATCCTAGTTTGACAGACACTGTCCATTTGGCTCTGTTTACAGCCATTGTTAGCTTGTCCACTCCCCTGACCTCCACCTCTACTCTTTCCCCAAACATCAGCAAGTGCAGGAATAGATCAGTCCACAGGAATGGACTTCAGCTTGTCCTGAGATAAATGGGCACCGTGGGTTTGAAGGAGATGTAAACATGAGTGCTGACAGCGAGAGTCTTAAGTCTCTGTGCTGATCATCCTCTGGCCTCCGTGCTTGGCCCCTACATATTAACTGGGTAACCTTAGAAGAGTCTCTAAAGAAAACGGAGACACAGAAAATATATCTGAAATTTGATGGGATAATGCTACCCAAAGGAATGAATAACTTTATCGGGTCAATCGACAAAAGCATTATTGATTCTCTTTGTTCACCATGTGAGGCCAGCGTTTTTGAGAGTTCTTTCTTAGATATGAAGAGAAGAGAAGCCCTACAAACAAAAGGGCTTCGTTCTCCAGTTTTCTGCCTCCTTGAAACACTGATAAGATTTACTTTTAGCTCCAGATTGTATTTTACATCTGCTTTCAGAAATAAAGCATTATTGTATTCCTGTTGATCCTGCAGTATCCTTCCCAGTGAATATTTGAGAGATTACACGGACCTCTTTCACAGAAACCGACTGAAACCCACTCACTGTGGCAGTAATTGAAACGGTGCTTCCCAAGGAAGAGTAAAACAAACAAACAAAAAAACGAAACATACAAATATGGTCCATGGTCAAACATGATCAAATAAGCTAGGGAAATGCTGAGTTAAATGTAATTTAATAGCTTTATATTTTTCCACTGAACCTCTTAGGGCTGCTGTTTTTCAGACTAGCTTCTCCTTGTTGTTGTTGGGAAAAAAGGACATTCATGGGTAAAAAAAATTAAAAGTAGAACAAAAATGTGGGGCTCTGCACTGATGACATGGAACCTGCATGGGATTTTGTCTCCCCTCTCTTTTGCTCAAAGAGAATTCTCTCTCTCTTTCTCTCTCTCTCTTTCTCTCAAAATAAAAATAAATAGACTTTTAAAAAAGTCTATATAATAAAAATAAGTCTCTTTCACATCACAAAAGTTCTGAACTTTTCCTAGTGTTAAGTCTGAAATATCTTTTCAGATTTTCTTTATTCATATATTTATGAAAATTTACATATGAGCATATATATGGATATATACATGTGCATATTCATATATGTGGATATATATGAATATACGTATGTTGTTTCATATATATGGGTATATATATGTATATTTCAGTGTGTGTGTGTGCGTGTGCATGTGTATATGTATATATGTATTCCTTCTTCTTTAATACAGTTAAGACCAGGGGCACCTGGGTGGCTCAGTTAAGCATCTGACTCTTGTTTCAGCTCAGGTCATGATTCGTGGGTTCAAGCCCCACACCGTGCTCTGTGCTGACAGCACAGAGCCTGATTGGGATCCTCTCTCTCTCCCCTTCTTTGTCTTTCTCAAAAGAAAGAAATAAACTTAAAAGATACCCTGTTGAGACCAAATTATTCACTCTGGTCATAAGTTTTGTCGCATAACAGTATGTCAAGATTTTTCTCTGACGAGCACATGCAGATCCATCTAGTCTTTCCAGTGGCTGTGAGGATTCCACTCTATGACCCATCCATAACTCGATCAATCCCCTGTTAGAGTTCAAGCAGATTTGATGCTGCCTTCTGTTATAACAAACACAAATCCATGTGCATGTGCATGGGTAGCTCTTCTACAACAAAGGTTTAGGAGTGGGAAGTTTTAGGAAGAGACTTTATTTTCCCCAACTGCCTTCCAAAGGGAGCTTTCTGATTTGTACTTCCACCAACAGGGCACAATACAGGGTCTCTCTGTTTGCAGCTCCATCCCTGCTTTAAAAACTCTTCACTATGCTCACATGCACTTACGATCTGCTCTGTGTTTCAATTGCAAACTGTTTCAAGAACTTATTAGATCATAGAGTGCTGCCGTTTGTTTGGTGATTTGGCTCTTTTTGTTTGGTTTTATATTTTTATTTGGTTTTTATAGCAAATTTGATGAAATCTTGGAAACAAACTGGAACATGCTGCATTGAAAGAGCATTAAATTATTGATGTGAAGCTCTACTGGGAACAGGGGAAAAAAGCAAGCCAGACAAGAAATATAAGTAGAATAGTAATAAGTAGAAATATAAGTAGAATATTATTTTAAGTTATGTCAAAAAACACCCTTCTTTATAAAACAAAAACCTCCTTAGAAATCTCATTACAACAGCTCTACATATTAACATTTCCATCACAACCATGTTTTTGGAGAACATGGGGAGATAATTAGTATTGGTGTCAGCGTTGTTTATATTTTGTGTGCTAACTTGACTGTCAGTAGTTCTGAGTTCTTTTTGCCTCAGATTTGCTAGAGAGCTTTGGGCAAAATCAATTAGTCCCTGAGGTTTGGCTGATTATGTTTGTTTGTTTTCAATATAGAACTGGGGTAATGCCTTCACCTAAATTATCTGAATTAATCTTGGGTAACTTAAATACTAGATGAAAACTGTAATAGTTATACTGAAATTATAATTTTCCCAGTCCATCATTGGTGATAAAGTATTTAACTATTATTGCAGACAAGCATGAAGCTAAATTAAAAGGAGTGATATACTTCCAAGCCATTGAAGAAGTGTATTATGATCACCTTAAGAATGCTAATAAGGTAAAAAACTGATTTTGAGATATGAATGCATAAGTAAGCTGGAAAAATGTGTTTTGAACTGCAAGCAGTTTAGATTTGTTTCTCTGACATCGCAGATTGACATAAGTAGAATCGTTCTAGAAAAGTAAACATACAAGTAAGTAGTATAGCTGATCTTTTGTGGAAGAAAAAGTCATGGTGAAGTGAGAAAATATTCTGGACATTTCGGCCTAGAAGACCTGCTAAGTGACTTGCTGAGGTTCTAAGAAGGATCAGCTACCTACTTATAAGGAAGGATCTTAGTGGGACTAAGAATAACAGCTGTTACTTATTGCCTACATGATCTGGGTACGGGCTGGGGCTTTAGCTACGAAGTAGCTTCCCAGAGGATTAGTTGGTGACCTCTCTGTGTGAGAGTAATTGTGTGGTAAGGCCAGAAAAATAGTCTTGAGAAAGATCCTGGAGGTGGGGGTACAGGTTGTACTGAAGCAAAAGTAATGCCAATTTAGATTTCTATAAATTGGAGAACTTTTGGAGAGGAGAAAGCAGTCCTATATGTCTGTTATTTAATTTTATAACTTCAGATGTTTGTTTTACATTCTTTTGCTTTTTTGATTTTTAGAGTCCTAATCCATTACTCACCTTTAGTGTCAAGACGCATGACAGAATCTACTACATGGTTGCGCCATCACCGGAGGCCATGCGGATCTGGATGGATGTTATAGTTACTGGGGCAGAGGGTTACACCCACTTCCTGTTGTAGTGAACAGGCACAACAGTCTACTTCAGGGCAGACTGCAATAGTCTCTGACAAGAAGGAAGCCATATTCAATCCCGGATGGAAAGACCCAACAGTTAATGAGGTCCCTCTCATTAACTGTGTATATGAGAACTTTCAAATTAACAGGAAGTCATTTATAAAGGAGAAAAAAAGGGTTTTGATTCAAAGCTTGATGATAAATAGCAGAAGGATTGAAGCACCTATGAGAAAGAAAACACTATTTTGGTAAAATAGCATCCCTTAGAGGAACATTTCTTATAAACTATTTTTTACCAATTGTTTACTTTGGTGAAATAAACTGAACAGTTTACAAAATGTATGTACTTGCAAATATGAAATTATTTTAGCACCCACATTATTGGCATTGACATTATTTGTTATTTACTGGTGTTTTAAAAGGCATTTTTCTGAAAGTTACTTTATAAGTAGAAGCAAATAAGGGCTTGGAGGGGAATACATTTTAGGATTTTTGCCCTAATTATTAAGTACTGCGTGTAAACCAAAGACTTGACATGACTTCTGTTTGATAGTGGTAGTTTCCAGCGACATAGTGTTGCTCTCCATTTTAAAATGGTACTTCGATGCCATCAGTTGCCCAGGAAGTTGACTCTGGAAAGTTACCACTGGCATAAGCGACTGTACATATATAGCAAATCACTTTTTGTAAAAGAAGAAAAAACAAAAAGTTGTGTATCTTAGACAGAAGCAGATCTCTTAGACAGACATGCTGTCACTTTGAGCAATTTAAAATAAAGAGAATATTTCATGTTCTGCTAAAGAGTCCTCCCTTCCCAGCGCTGAGAATAAAGGTAGCTGGGAGCTGATTTCCTTTAGGTTGTCTGTTTCCTCTTGATCGTGGAATGCACCTGTTAACTGCAACCTCACATGACCTAACAATGAAGTCAGAGCTCTATTCTCACCAAAGAACAGACCAATGAAAATACTTATTTACAGAAGTAGCATAGTTCTATGAAAAAGGAAAATGAACTCCAACTTAATGGTCTCTGTAATGTATGATTTTATTATGTATTTCTTTACAATTAGCTTTAGTTTCTTTAGAATTAATTTTTGTTGAATGAAATGACTTCAGGCAAGTCCCTTTTATAACACTTTTCCAAATGCCATTTATCCTCGTTTGTCATGTTGTGTGTATTTGTAAGTATGAATGTATTCTTTCCTAGAAGTTTGCAAATTCTTTCCTAAAAGTAGAGAATAATAGCTTTGCTGACTAGTATAAGATGAAATAAGTAGATTGCCAGTGTTCATAACATCTTGGTCTGGCCTTACGGGGTACAATGTTTAAAAATGTGCAGTATGATTGGCATACCTGTATACAGGTTGCCAATAAGATTTTGCAACTGGATGATGCACCATTTTACTTGAACAGTCAAGGACAAAGTCACTATTGTGTAAGACATTTTTATAAGCTGTTTTTTCAGAGATCACCCCAAACCCTTGTAACGATCTAAGAGAGTGAAATGCAATTGCTAAAATTTTGTTGGTTAATGTAAAATATAACTTTTCTGTACTGTAGTTTTATAGGATTATAAAGATATTCCAATCAACATTATACTGTGCATGATGTAGTAAACCTTTTAAAATGTGTGTTAAAATATGTCGAGTATGGATTAAAATGTTGACCAGATTTCACAGTTGAAAATAAACTCATCTCTCATTAGGAGGTTACCTATTGGTGACATGACAGGAGATGGATTCATCAACAAAAGTCAGTTGTGAATCTCTATAAGAGTGGTTGTGTGTTAACATTATGATGGGTAGTTCTTTCACCTGATGGAATTCTAAGTATCTCTGATCACATTCCCTCCACTAACGATGTGAGATGACCCCTGACAAATGTGACATCTGACTGTCATTTTGCAAAGATGCAATTATTAGTGGGGATTGCAAGGGCTGTGTATACTTATCTGACAGGGAAAACATCATCCAGGTGTGAAGTAAAGGACTTTACTATATGGCAACCTCATTTGTCTCCCTGGACTAAGGGAGCAGATTTCAGGGAGAGAAATGGCCCTGAACAATATATCCGTTCACTCCTGATGATCAAGGCAACATTGACAGTGCGTATGGAAACAATCAGTGTACTTCAAGCCCATCACTGTTGGTAAAAGCATCTTTACTTGCCACTTGCCACAGTTTTTCCTGATTTGTTATACTGATAAGGGTGGATAGAGAAGACAATCCATGGGCTTCCCTACTCTTTTGTGCAGTGCTTTTTCCTACTGTGGAGACAAGTCAGATTGTTTTCAGTTGCTATACATAAGATGCAAGATCTACAAAAATAAGGGAGAGAATAGAGACAGGACTGATTGGGAATATCTGCAATTATCCAAAACCCATAGTGAGAAATGCTTATTGTTAAGATTTAAAAGATGGTGAAGTGACATGCATTGTCTATCATCTTAGTGACTTAGTTTCTTGGGAGTCTACAACAGGCCTAATGGAGAATTCGAGAAATAGCTCAACAACTCTTGGAGTGCATCCTGAAGTCAAGCAGCTGTCCTTGCTATCTGTTTCTGGCACCACACCTCCCAAGAAAGATCTATTTAGTTTTTATTTACCCAGCTTTTTCAGTATCTTCCAACAGGTTCCCAAGATTCCAAAGATAGTCTGGATTCACTGTATCCAACATTTGCCTTTACCTCTAGCACCAATCATTGCTCCAAAATGTATGAACAACATAGTAAAGTGGCTTTACTTAAGTATTTTATACCACCCACAGTAACCTTAAGTAGCAAAAAAAAACAAGACAAGCTTGCTTGCTTATAAAAATAGTGCTGTAGGAGCACCTGGGTGGCTCAGTCATTAAGCCACAGGTTACGCCACCGGCTCTTGATCTCAGGTGAGGTCTTGATCTCAGGGTTTCGAGTTCAAGCCCTGTGTTGAGCTTCACACTCAGCACAGAGCCTACTTTAAAAAAAATTATGAAAACTGTGCTGTAGCAGGTAATATGCATCCTTATGAACTAATAACTGTTTTTTATAGAAGAGTCATAGACTGGGGCAACTACATCACAGACATTGAAAATGATGCATATTTTAAATTGTGCACAAATTACTTGACAGAAGAGTTTAACAATTAACCCTCCTACCAACCATATAGGCGTGCCAGTGCCCCATCATCCTTGCCAATAGTTGCTCTTTTAATTTTTCCCAATCTGACAGATGAGGAAAATAACATTTTTTTAATTCACATTTTTCAATTAGTGAAGTTGAACAGCTTTATATATGAAATGCCTATTCCCAGCTGTTGGCTAATTCTGTTGATTATAGGATTTTTTTTTCCTTAGTAGTAGGAGCAGGCTGAATAGAAGTATTGACGTCTTGTTATCTGTGTCATAAAATCCGTTTTTCTAGACTCTTGACTCAAGATGTATTTTACCATGAAAAGAGTTTAAGTTAACATACATTTTATTCTTTATTTCGGGGTTTCATCTCTTGTTTATCAAAGTCCCTTCTATCCCCAAAGTACAAAATACTGTCCTAAAGTGTATTTAAATCCTTTGTTTTTATTCTTCCGTTGAGAGGCTATGTCTACGGGGATTTAGTTTTGCACGTAGCATGAGGCAGGGGACAGAATAATTCAGTAATTCAATGGTCAGGCATATAAAGAGCCTGACAGAGTAAAAACGAATTGGAAAGCGGCGAAGCAGCGGCGAAAGCGTCCACCGCGGGTGTTTCCACAAGCAGGGTTAAGGTCAGCTTTTGGAAGCGTTTCCGGCAGGGTTTTAAACTGTCGGGGCGGGAAGGCGATTTGTAATGCAAGCAGCCTTGCACCTGAAGCTTTCTCTCCCTAGCGTCCTCGGGATGAGGAGATGGTTTCCTATTTAGGAACGTTGAATACGGCTTCTCTCCGCGCCTCCAGCCCTAGAACATCGATCCACCCATTGAGAAAGTCGCCTACTGAGGGTACTCAAAACATTCCAAGCCATCAGAAGCAAACACTCCTGTAGACCCCACCGTCCAATTGCGAAAGGCTCCTCCGAGCGACGACATTCTGCGCATGTGCGCCCTCTGTGAACCGCTTTAGCAGGTCCCGGCTTCTGGTCGGCGGCGCATGCGCAGCTCTGGTTACTGTGCACTCTGTAGGGCTGCCCGGTGCTCAGGGGCTCCTGGGAAGATGGCGTGGATGGGGATGGCCGCCCTGGGCGCTTGGGTATCTCGTCGGAGGTGGGACCGACCGGCGGTCTTCTTAGGCTTCCACCGTGGCCTCAGCGCATTACTTGCAAGGAAGTCGGAGGGGACGGCACGGTGGGTCCCAGGTCAGTGTCTGAAAGCCGTGAGAAGTATGCATTCTTTTGAACTTGGAGTAGAGTCCGTTTCTGTCTAGGGGCGGTTTTGGCGCCCTATTTAAAAATGCTGTTCCCCCCAGTCTCAGTACTCTAGTTTTAGTCGCCTCCAGCAATTCTGGTGACAGCTGTAAGACCTCTGCCGGGGCCTTTGCTAGAGTTTTACGCTCTGCAGGTTAAGGATCCTACTTTCTGCCTGCCTCCCCGCGTTAAGCGCCAAGGCTAGGGACAGTGAAGATGTGCGTTTGGTTATTAGTTGCTTTTTCCCTCGTTTCTCTTCTGGTCTAAGGGCTTTACAGATCTTGACTCTGTTAGGATATTTAAACCTGACCTTGCTTCACTTGAGGAAATGTAC
>NC_043704.1:58458195-58464319 GCF_006229205.1 Suricata suricatta
AGAGTTTTACGCTCTGCAGGTTAAGGATCCTACTTTCTGCCTGCCTCCCCGCGTTAAGCGCCAAGGCTAGGGACAGTGAAGATGTGCGTTTGGTTATTAGTTGCTTTTTCCCTCGTTTCTCTTCTGGTCTAAGGGCTTTACAGATCTTGACTCTGTTAGGATATTTAAACCTGACCTTGCTTCACTTGAGGAAATGTACCGTATGAACTTTGTGTGTATATGAAAGCGTAGACGCCGTGAGCAAGCCTGATTTCTAATTTTGCCTTCTCGATGCTCCAGCTCAGTGAAAACCATAATCATTACTCTACAAAGGAATCTAGAATGTGGACCAAAAATGAGAGCATCTGAATATTTTCTTCATCTTGTGTTTGATTCTTCTCCATACCACCCTGCCCTCAGTATATATGGTCTGTCTTTCTGAATTGTATGCTTTTATTCTCTGGTTTTGTTGTTTTTACACCTTTGCCATACACGCTGTCTGCTGCACTGTGCTTGGAGTGGGAATTGTCATTGCTGATCCCTTTACTTTGGTTAATATGTTTAAATGTATATAATCAGTTTAACTTACATTTAATTATATACTGTCTAAAGACTAGTTCTATGTAATTTCTTCTAGTGAAGTGTAGTATGTCAGTTCATTAAGTAGATTGTAATACTCTTTCGTCTGTTTAGCACATCATTGAGGATTTATGCAACAGGCTTGGAGCTAATCCTTAGAGTACAAAGATCATTTATGGATGGAACAGTATGAACCTGTCCACTTACAGCTCACCAAAATGAAGCAAATGATTGTTTCAGAGGACAAATTCTGTTTGGTGAAGTAATATTGAGAAGAGAACAGGAAGGATTTGAGTGCTGAGCTAAGGAACTAGGAAATTGACCTTTTTGCCGATACAATCTACCAGCCAACATAACTGGCCCCCACTAGCCTGGTTTTCACTAAGAATTTTAAATTTGGCGTATTTCACTATCCAGTGAGGCTTTGAAACACACTTCTGTGTAATAGGGATAGCTCTAAGGCCTTCAGTTCAGTTTTTAAAAAATCAGCTTCTGAAACCCAAAATGAAGGAAGCTGTTGTCAACTCACATAAGGGACAGAGATGTTTTCCTTAAGCACAATAAAGTGGAGAAAGGTTTCATTTCATATAAAAGGAGATTTTCTTGGTTTAGAAAATGAATGTAAGGAAACACAAAATTTCTTTGGAAGGAGGAGGTGGGATTATAAATGACTTAATGTTTTTAAAATATCTTTCTACCTTTTTTAAAGAGAGGTCTAGATTTTATGGTAAGGAGAAAAACGTAAAAAACAATGAAATGGAGTAACCTTACAAGGTTTGCCAGTTGTGCTGCTTTACTTAAATTGCACTAAGGTCTGTCTGTGTACATTCACAGAAAGCCAAACCAACAAATGAAACATAGCGATTGCAGAAGGCCTATGAGAAATCTTTTTCCAAAAATAGTACTATTATCAATTACTCAGGGGTTCTTGTAAAGTAATGGCTCATCGAGCCCTCCTCAGCTGACACAAAATCCCGATAGGCTGTTAGCATGGGCCATGCTTTTGTGGCTGGCCAGGAGCCAGTATTCCCACGAGGAGCACAGCACCTCTGCCTTTGAACAGTTTCTCAAGACTGAACGTGGTTCTCCCCCTTCCTGCCAAAAAGAAGAGGATGTGAAACTCCTCCAACACTGAAATATTAAAAAGAAAAATCTCACAAGAGAAGGCCTAAACTAGTGTAGATAAATCTGAAGATTATTTGATAATATTTGGGACAGATAATACAGCAGCATTAATGAAATATTACAGATTAAAATGAAAATACTTTCCTCATAAATGGAAGTAGTTTTGAAATCAATTTGACAAGTTTTAAGATTGAAAATACACAGTTGACCCTTGAATAACATGGGTTTAACGACTAGGGTCCACTTACACATTGGTGCTTTTCAATAAGTACAGTACACTAGTGTAAATATATTTTCTATATGATTTTCTTAACATTTTAAATTTTGCTAGCCTCCTTTATTGTAAGAGTACAGTGTGTAATATGAACAACACATAAAATATGTGTTAACTGTTTATGTTATTGGTAAGGCCTCCAATCAACAGTAGGCTCTTAGTCGTTAAGTTTTGGGGAAGTCAAAAGTTACACGTGGATTTTCGAATACATGGGGTCGACACCCCAACCCCCATGTTGTTCAAGGCTCAATTGTATATGGTTTTCGAAACACAGTATTTGTAAACTATAGTTTATGTCTTGTGTACTTTGTTTAGCTTGCAGACAAAAGACGTCAGTCTCTTTCCTTAGTCGACCAGACCTTCCAAACCTGGCTTATAAGAAGCTAAAAGGCAAAAGTCCAGGACTTATCTTCATCCCTGGCTATCTCTCTGATATGAATGGTACAAAAGCATCGGCGATTGAAGAGTTTTGCAAATCTCTAGGTCACGCCTGTATAAGGTATGAACAACACATTTCAGAGAAAAATACTACTACCATTGAACTTGGCAGTGGAGACATATTTCTGCTCTGACCAATTAAAGCAAGTGCCAGTGTTTTTACGGATTAATTTATTTTAATGGTCTGTAAACATTCACCTTGCGATTTAGGGCTATGGCAAATGCAGCCTTTATTATCTTTTTTCTTATGTTTTTATTTATTATTGAGACAGAGGGAAACAGAGCATGAGTCGGGGAGGGGCAGAGAGAGAGGGAGACACAGAATCTGAATCAGGCTCCAGGCTCTGAGTTTCATCAGAGAGCCCGATGCGGGTCTCAAACCCACGAACCGTGAGATCATGGCCTGAGCCAGAGTCGGCCACTTTAACCGACTGAGCCACCCAGGTGCCCCCAAATGCAGCCTTTAAATGACCATCTCTAATGGTCTTTGTGCCACACTGACAATGCTGGTGGGAAAAGATACTAACAGAAACTAAACTCTTTAGATGTAATAATCTAGCATGACAACAAACCAAAAATAGTAGTTGACTTTCTTATAATATCTTGTAATTATATTGTGACTTTCCATTGGGGATTTAAAGGCTTTTGTTTGGCCATTCTTTATAACTCTACTTTCAAATTATGTTTTTAAAAATAATGTATGTATTTGAGAATACTGTATATTTTTCATGTCTCTGACAATCTTGTAAGTTCCCATTTCACATCCTCTTCATATTGAGCCCATCCTTTTCTTTGGTTTTAGGTATAATTTAGAACTCCTAAATTGATTTCTCTGGCCTGGTGTTTTCATTGGTGTTCCATGCCCATATAAATAAATAAATGAATGAATGAAAGTATTCTAAAATTAGTATTAATGTAATTCATGTTTGCACCGGAGTTTTCTCTTTCCCCTTTCTCCTGTAGTCTGAATATATAGAACCATAGAGAGGATATGTGTTTAACCAAAATGTGATTTTGTAATTCCTAATATTTCATACCAATAATTATTTTAGTAAAATAGTATGCTTACATTGTTGTTATTAGTTTTCTTTACCTATAACAATCATTTCGTTAGTGCCTACTTTACCAGAAGAGATAGTATGGTTTAATAGAAAGAACACTGGCCTGGAACCAAGAAGTATGGGTACTGGGATCCATTCCGGCGATAACTGTGATAAGATGTGTCAGCTGATAAACACTGGACCTAGTTCTTCATCATAAAGGAGGAGGATGAACTAAAGATAATGTCTGAATCCTTTCTAGCATTAACAGCCTAAAAATCTATTCATCTCCATTGTTGGAATAATAGTTTCACTAACATTCACTTGGTAGGTCTAGAAAATACAGCTTTCAGAAATATATAAATATAAAAAACAAAAGCCTTTTAGATTTTATTCTGTATATTAGCAGAGATTAAGTCAGTTAAATGGATTTAGTGTTACTCCTTTCATCATATTGACTTCCATTTTCAGAACTTTAAAAAATCTGTTCTGACTTAACTGTAATTCTGAAGGCTGGAGTATCTTTTCCAAGTAGACTTTCTAGCACTATTACTGGGTGCTGTAAAATATACAACAAATTCTAAAACATGGCCATTCTTAAAGATCAGGCTGGGGAAACTTAAGGCTGGTATTCTCATAGTTATTTGCCACAGAATATTTAATCCAGAACGGCCTGTGGGGTTTGTTGTTGTTGTTGTTGTTTGCTTGTTTGTTTGTTTGTTCTTAAGTAGGCTGCACACCCGAAGTGAGGCTCAAACTCACGACCCTGAAGATCAAGAGTCTCATGCTCTATGGACTAAGCCAGCTGTCCCACCCTAAATAGCTGGATATCTTTGATTTTTGTTTAGTTTTGTTTAAAGAGACAGAGTGCGAGCAGGGGAGGGGCAGACATAGGGAGACACAGAATTTGTAACAGGCTCCAGGCCCGGAGCTGTCAGCACAGAGCCCAACATGCAGCTTGACCTATGAACCTTGACATCATGACTTCAGTTGAAGTCTGGCTGTTTAACCAACTGAGCTACCCAGGTGCCCCAACAGCTGAGTATGTCTGAATTGTCTTTGTCCCTTGGTTAGAGTTCAGCAAGAGTGAACTTTATTTTTTACTTGTACCTTTTAGTATCACCAAATGTTAGTATTTTCCTTTTTGAAGGGTTTCTACTTAATATTCTGCATCTGCTTCACATAGTTGGAAGGCAGCTGTGAAAGATGCAGCAAGTAGAGATGCCTAATTGCCCACCAAGGGAGGGAAAAAGACGACTCGCTGGTACCTTTCTTCCCTCTTTTCCTGGGTCTGTTTTCTATGTCCCCTGGGTTGAAGAGAAGTAATGACTGTGATTGAGATTTCAGCAGCAACCTTGTTACACAGTTTCCCAAGGGTCCAAAATCATTTCACTTTATACCAAAGAAAAATTTAATTTCTTCTTCCTCCATGACACATAAATCCCTAAGAAAATGTGTATAGGCTGTATAGCACATATATGTTCTTACACATATACTAAAAACACTAGGGTTTATTAGTTTTCATCAGATTTTAAGAATTAGAGAAACCTGAATGCTTCAAATTTGAATCAAGTGATTCTTTTTAGTTTTACCTTCCACTTTTAATTTAGTGTGTGTAATCGTACTCCATGTGCGAGGTGTAGGTGCCTCACCTCTGGGAAGAATGCAGACACAAAACCAAGAATGGTGTTTCCCCACCAGGATCTGACCATGTCACAGGAATGATGAGGCATATCACACACATACGAACCGTCTTATAGAGCAGGGTATAAAAATTGATTGTGACTGATAAAAATGAATTCTATACAAGTTTCATTAGGTAAAAACTTTTCTTCAGCTTCTCTGGGGGAAGTTTTTCCAGGAAAAAAACAATTATTTGGACTAAGCTCTGAGAGGATGAGCTGTGAAGATGAAAGGAGAAGGTACTCCAGGTGATGGAGATAGTATGAGGCATGAAACAGGAACAGAAAGAAAGAGCCAATTTAGTAACAGTAAGTCGATCAGTTGGGCCAAAGCCCTGGTTTCCTCTGACAAGATAAATGATCAGTCTGAGATGACCGGAATATAATGGTCTAAAAAACAGGTTAAAATACTAAAAGGTCGTGTTTTATGTTACAGGGAACCACTGAAGTTAATGCCACAGCAATAAAACGGTTCTGAAAAAAGCCTGACAGGTATAAAGTAGATCCATTTGGAGAGAGAATAGTCACAGAGACACAGGAGGCTACTGTGCTAGGCCAGGTTTAATATGACAGAGACGAAGGGCGCCTGGGTGGCTCAGTCAGTTAAGTGTCTGACTTCGGCTCAGGTCATGATCTACTGGTTCATGGGGTCAAGCCCCGCATCAGACTCTGTGTTGACAGCTTAGAGCCTGGAGCCTGCTTCAGATTCTGTGTCTCCTCTCTTCTGCCCCTCCTCAGCTCATGCTCTCTCTCTCAAAAATAAATGTTAAAAAAAAAACTTAAAAAAAAAGATGACAAAGATGCGCAGTGCGATACTGGTCTCACCAGGTTGCAGAGGGAAAGGTGAATGAGAAGAAACGAGAGCCAGTGCGGACGGCACAGGGCAAGCAGTGCTTGGTACCTGGGGGAAATTTTGAGTAAAACAGTCTGCTCTTGAAGAACTGACATTCTAGTCACACAAATACTTGAAACTTGATTACGACATAATAAGACAAGTGTTAAGGGAC
>NC_043704.1:58464419-58465613 GCF_006229205.1 Suricata suricatta
TGAGAGAGTGAGTGGACATGGGCGACATTTGGAGGTTATGCCGGTAGGATCTATTTTAATATATTTTTATGTTTTAAGCATTGTAATAATGATAAAAGAGCTACCTTCTTTAAAAACCAGAGAAATATATAGATAGACATCTGAATATAGGTACATATTTTCTCTTTTTCTAGGTTTGATTACTCAGGAGTTGGAAATTCAGATGGTAACGTACAAGAATGCACAGTGGGAAGATGGAGAAAAGATGTTCTTTCTATAATTGATGACGTAGCTGAAGGACCACAGGTGACTGTGTTAAGTATAATTATTGACTAACCTCATTCCTTTTGAGCTGTGCCTTTAGCTATGAAAATTTAGTAGTTTAACTGTTTAACAATTAATTTTGGTATTTGATTTAAAATTGTTCTGTTCACTTTCTCATAAAATTTAAGTGGCATTTTACTTTTCATTGTAATCCTAATTTTAATTCTACTTTGTGCCAAATATTAAAAGCCTGGGAGCTAATGGATATAGAAGAAAAAAGTACATACGTAAATTACTGAATCCCCTTGCAGAAAAGAAAAAGAAATTCCTCTTTAAAACTGTCTACCTTTTGGGGGTGTCTGGATGGCTCAGTTAGTTGAACATTTGACTCTTGATTTCAGCTCAGGTCATGATCCCGGGGTCATGGGATTGAGCCCCACATCGCTTAAGATTCTGTCCCGCTGTCCCCTGCTCTCATGTGCGCACCCTCTGTCTCTCGGTCTCTCTCTAAACTAAAATGTAAAAGCATAAATAAAACACTGTGTTTGTTTTTAGATACTGGTTGGAGCCAGCCTCGGCGGTTGGCTCATGCTTCATGCGGCGATCGCAAGGCCACAGAAGGTAGTTGCTCTTATTGGGGTAGCTGCGGCAGTAGATGGCCTGGTGATGCAGTTTAATCAGCTTCCGGTGGAGGTGGGTCACGAGCAAGCTCGGTGTTTACCTCCTGTCCCTGTTCTGCTGCTTCTGTCTTTGAATATTTGTGTGGTGGCATCTACCTTTGGCTTCCTGTGCTGGCTCACCTTTTGCCTGAGCTGCCTTTTTGTATATCATCTCTTTGTCTTAGTCAAGGTTTCCTTTTCTTCACAATCTCTTCATTCTGCCACATATCTCAGCCATATTGGTGAAATCACACTTGAAATTTCCTTTTTTAGCAACATTTTCGTTATGGGT
>NC_043704.1:58465713-58502092 GCF_006229205.1 Suricata suricatta
TTTTGTATATCATCTCTTTGTCTTAGTCAAGGTTTCCTTTTCTTCACAATCTCTTCATTCTGCCACATATCTCAGCCATATTGGTGAAATCACACTTGAAATTTCCTTTTTTAGCAACATTTTCGTTATGGGTCACATTTGCTTACTCGGATCAGACATTGTGATCTCTCTTTGTACCTTTTATCCTTATTTTGTGGCATATGGGAAACAGTCCCCATCCTTATGACCGTATCAGACGTGGCTCACCAGTTGTGGAACGTTGTTTCCTTAGCCTGAAAGCAGCCTTAGCGCCGTCCCCGCAGAGCGGCCCGCTCGCGCTCTGGCCCGTCAGAGTCCGCGCACAGGCCCCGAGGTCTGCCGCTCCAGGCTCCGACGCGGAGCTGGCCTTCTGTTCTACTGCTGAGCCTCCCCTTTTTACAAAATGTGCTTTTCATTATGACCATGCGCTTCAGCAAATCGTGGTTGAGATGAGGTCTCTGAAATAAATGAAGGTGATTTATTTGTTATATGTTATCGTTAGACATATGTTGAAGCACTCAGTTATCTGCAGGGATGAAGAAATAGTGGGCAATAGCTGTTTGTTTTTGTGTATTTTGGTGGTGGTCTGCCATCAGTTGAGTTCTCTTTGGATGTCTTTTTCCTAAGGATCTAAATGTCCCCTGTGGGACTATGATCCTGGCAGGACTGAGGCACAGAAAACGAAAGAAAAGCTGTCGAATAGTGGTTCGAAGAGTGTTTTCACTAGGCGGGCAGCATCAGTGTCACCCGAGAACTTGTAAGAACTGCATGTCCTTGAACTTCACCCGAGACCTGAGTCAGAACCGGGGAGTGTGGCCCGGCAGTCTGTTTTAACCAACCCCTCCAGCGCAGTTTGAGAACTACTGCTCTGGGGGGTGGGAGAGCAGGCGGAGGAGGCGAGGAAAGAGAGAGAAGGAAAAAGCCACATTGTGTTGAATAGTAGAATGTCGTTGTTGACTTTTGCCTCAAGGTCTGCATTGATACCAGTGCCGTGTACTGTCTGTTCTTTTATTTATTTATTTATTTATAATGTTCTATTTATTTTTGAGAAAGAGAGAGAGAGACAGTGTGAGCAGGGGAGGGTCAGAGAGAGAGGAAGACACAGAATCTGAAAACAGGTCAGCTGTCAGCACAGAGCCTGACGTAGGGCTCGAACCCACAAGCCATGAGATCATGAGCCAAAGCCGGACGCTCAACCGACTGAGTCACCCAGGCTCCCCTTGTGTGCTTTCTCATAGATAGTTCTCAATGTCCTATGCTGCTAAATTCTCCTACCTTTGTGTCTCTCTGCATATAAACCTCGAAGCCCTTACTCCATCCTCTAACTCAATTAAATGGTGCTTCTCCTGGTAGGAAATTACTTCAAGAACATAGCAGATGAGGAAGAAGTGGATTAAACAATTTTACATTGTTGTTATGGTCAATGACAAGATCTTTGTACATTTTTGTGTGTGTGTGTGTGTATCTGCATCAGTCAGGGAGGATATGGTAGATAATCCCCTAAGTGACTGAGATCTGTACCTGCCAATCAGGACATGTCTTTGCTAATCCTAAATCAGGCGAGCAAATGGTTGTGGTTAGAAGCCTGTTAATTTAAAAGCATGTAAGGAAAGAACAGGGACACTCAGACCACTGTCTCTTCTTCACAGAAGCAGCTAGCTCTAACAATGGCAAGGGATGATTTTTACTATCATCTTTAGCCCTGGGAATGTCAACGCATTGCTCGTTGTGTCCTTTGAACACTAGAGCACGTCAGACAGACGCACAGCTGTTTGGGGTACAGGCTTCTCAACCACATCACGTTGATGTGGTTCTTTATAGGCATAGAATTTAATTTACATTGTACGTTTTCTGCAGTTAGCAATATTTTCACTATTTCTGAACTTTTAGAGGGTTCAATTACATACACTATTTTGTAAAGTTAAGTTTGTTCTTCAAGTGGATAGTATTCATTCAATTCAAGGGCAGGAAACAGCTGGTTGAGGGGCAGGCATGCTTAAAATGCAGCTGTTATTAATTGGATGGGTAATTAGCATGGTTCCCACTTCATCTAATGACCAATGTAACTAAGTTCTAATTACTGAAATTACAAATTTAGGAATGATCCTGAGTACTTTGGGGATCACTAAATATCACTTTTGCTTTAAATATTCAGTTCACATGTTCATTTAATGCAGAGACTTAATATAGATTCGTACATTTTACAGTTTTTTAGAATTTCCTTAATTTCAAATCATTTGAAGACATATTTAGGAGTATATCTTTCAGATACACAGCTTTTTCACTGAATCAGTAAATCATTTTAGAATTTTAAAAAATACATTAAGAGGCCTAAACTTAATATCTTACTGTTTAAATTCTTATTTTCCTTTTCATATTTGCAGTAAATTAACAATTTTAAACATGGAAGAATCATAGTATCTTTATTGAAAATTTAAATACAAAAATATTCAATAAACTATATTTGGCTTTTCTATTCTTATATTTTTCCTTATTTTTTGATAAGATGTTTTTCTAGTCATAAATGCCCTTAATATGATATAGTTTCAAGAGCCTTAAAAATATTTACATCTTGGGGTGCCCAGTGGCTCATTTGAGTGTCCAACATCAGTTCAAGTCACAATCTTACGGTTCTTGGGTTTGAGCCCTGCGTTGGGCTCTGTGGCTGACAGCTCAGAGGCTGAAGACTACTTCAAATTCTGTGTCTCCCTCTCTCTCTGCTCCTCCCCCACTCATGCTCACTCTCTCTCTCTCTCTCTCTCTCAAAAAAAATAATAAATTGATTTTACATCTTAATTTATTAGTTCACGTTCTGATAATCTTTGCAGATAATTTATTTATATACAGAGAAATCTTTGTGCTCAAAGATGTTCATGGAAGTAGCCAACAGTGTGGAAGTAATCAAGGTAATTAGTTTAGATCTAGCATAATGGACTACGTACTATGCAGCCTTTGAAAACTTTTCATAGAATTTTTTAAACCCAGAAATACATGTATGAAATAAGTAAAGCAATGTAGAAAACTCTATGTGAATGTGTAATAGATATCTGTTTTACATATTACATATATGTAAACAGAAACCTAGAGAAAAAATGCTGGAAGGAAATGAGCCAGCATAGTAATGGTGGTTATATTGATGAGGTGGGATTATGTGCAGTTGCTTCTTTTTATAATTTCTGTATCTCCCATGTTTTCTATGATGAATAAATGTTACGTTAACTAGAAAATTGTTTAGGGGGCACCAGCATGGCTCAGTTGGTTAGCCGTCCAGCTCTTGGTTTCAGCTCAGGTCATGATCTCATTTCATGAGTTTGAGCCCTGGGTTGGGCTCTGCCCTGACAGTGCAGAGCCTGCTTGGGATATTCATTCTCATTCTCTCTCTCTCTCTCTCTCTCTCTCTCTCTCTCTCTCTCTCTCTCTCCCTCCCCCTCCCTCCCTCCCTCCCTCTCTCTGCCCCTCCCCTGCTTGTGTTTCTCTCTCTCTCTCTTTCTCTCTTTCTTTCTCTCTCTCTCTCTCTCAAACATTTAAAGAAAAGAAAAATTGTTTAAGACAAATTATATTCTAAAAAATAAAAATGCTTCGAGAATCAAAAGATACGCAGTGTTTTGTCATAAGGAACTAAGTGTAGAAATGATATCCTTGCTCAGTTTTCAGAAAGTATCTGGAAGGCTGTACTGTCATCTAGAGCAACACATTTTTCCTTATTTTTTAGCACTCTGGAAGGCAAGAACAATACTATTTTTTCTTTCTTTTTTTTACATCTAGCCTGAAATTGTGTTTGATTGTCCCAGAGCAAGTACTGTCTTATTTTTCATTTTTAGTTCTAGGCTTGATTCTTTATTTTCTTCTTTCCTGATCCTCATTTTAGTAACTTCACATACAGATACTTTTAGTTTGTGATCTTGAAATCTAAACAGTTGTTATTCATAAGGTCTGGCTTTGTATAATATGAATGATGACTAAACAGATTTCAAGAAATTACTTTTTCTCCCCTTCATTTTCCCTTTTAGTTGGGGTGAGGTAACACCTGATTTAAGATGTTACTTAATAAAGCTAAATCTAATTTAAACCCGCCACGGCAGTTGTTACCTGCCATTTAACTTCTCTAGATTCTAATATTCTTTTTGTAAAAATGAAATAGTAACAATTATTATCAGAATCTTGTGAGATACTATGTGTAAAGTACCTTTCACAGTTCCTTGCACGTAGTGCTTAATTCTTGATAATTATCATTGTGACATTTTTATCTCTTTTCCTCTTCCTCCTGGACTGCTTTTCTTAGACTGTTTAAGACTGCTGCATCTGTTAGTGTTATGTTAATACTTTTATTTTCCTCATTTTTCCCAATAGGTAAAAAAGGAAATAGAGACGAAAGGCGTGTGGAGCGTTCCATCCAACTACAGCGAAGAAGGCATTTATAACCTTCAGTACAGTTTCATTAAAGAAGCTGAACACCACTGCTTTCTGCGTAGTCCTATCCCCGTGAACTGCCCCGTAAGACTGTTGCACGGCATGGAGGATGACGTCATCCCTTGGCACATGTCCATTCAGCTTGCCAACCAGGTAGTCAGCAAGGACGTAGATGTCATCCTCCGAAAACACAGTGATCACAGAATGAAGGAGAAATCGGACATCCAACTTCTTGTTTACACTATTGATGACTTAATTGATAAGCTTTCAACTGTAGTTAACTAGAATCACATTTTAGGTGGTATGTACATGAACGGATCCAGAAAATTGGAAGGAGGGTAACAAACGAAAGACGCTGATACTTAGGTTTTTTCCTCTTAGCTCTATTTCGTAAATATCACATGAACATTTACTTAATGACGTACAAATTGCGACGGAAGTACAAGCTGCCGTTCCTTCAATCCTTGATTTCTTTTCATTGAAGTAGAGTGAACAGTGTTGTCATAGTTTCGGGGGCACAGCATAGTCATTAGACACCTGCGGGTGCTGCCCTGTGCTCACCACAGACAGAGCTGCAGCCTGTCCGCGCGCAGCACTGCGACAGTGCCATGGCCGTGCTGCTGCCGCTGCACCTCTCGTCCCGTGACCTCTTCCTCCCGTGACCTCCTCCTCCCGCGCCCAGAAGCCTGCGTCTCCTACTCCTTCGCCTACTTTTGCTCATCCCCCCTCCCCTCTGACAACCACTAGTTCTCTGCATTTATGGGTTTGTTTCTGCTTTGTTTTTCGTTTGTTTTGCTCTTTAGGTTCCACATATAAATGAAATGATACCATATTATCTTTCTCTACCTGACTTATGTCACTTAACCTAATACCCCCTAGGTCTATCCATGTTGTGTGTTGAATTTTTTTTATTAAAAGATTTCCAGCTTTTTTATTCAAGAGATTTATTTGCTAAATGATTATGTTAACTGGCTCTTAATTGTGTTCTCTTCTACTTAGAATTGTTAAAGCTTGAATTTTTTTGTCCTTTGTTGTCGGTCATATATGGAAATTTGTAAAATTGTTTCTGATTTTAAAATGCTATTTACAGAATATAGGATGGTGTTTATTGAAATAAATCTGAAATGATGAGAAAAATGTCTGAAGCATAGTAAAGTTCAAAAAGTCAGAATATGACTGTTCTACATGCTATATTTGAGCTTATAATTATGGTTATTCTTTTTTTTTTTTTTTGAAGTTTATTTATTTTGAGAGTGTGCATCTGTGCGAGTGGGGGAGGGGCAGAGAGAGAGAGGGAGAGAGAGAATCCCAAGCAGGCTCCACACTATCAGCACAGTGCAGCTCAGGGCTTGATCTCACAAGCTGTGACCTCATGACCTGAGCCAAAATCAAGAGTTGGACTGAGCCACCCAGGCTTTATATATTATTTAAATGGGATTTGATCTTAGTGATGGAGTATTTTCATATTCTGGAGAGGTAGTTAATCTGTATATATTATTGCCTACCTACAGAAACATCCCGTTTCTACTAATATGTGTCTTAAGTACAAATGGCCAGGTGATTGCCATCTAAGTCAGGGCTTTCAGAAGTCCACGGACAGGAAGAAAATAACGAAATGCAATTTATAAAGGTGTTTTTAATAACAAAAGTGGGCTTGTGCTGTAGCGAGCCTTACTGCGTTGGTGTCTTAGCTTTGAAGTTTGGCTGGACTTCACTTAGCCACCTTAGGTTATGTCTCAAAGTGAAACTTACTAAATTGATAATGTGACCTATATAGAGAGAAAATTGTTGGGATGAAATTCCTGAGCCAAAGAATTAGCCTTAGAGAGACCTGCTTACATCTGGGAACTTGGCTTTTAGGAAGTTTCCACCATTCCCAGTACTGGTAAACGTGGCTCACTCTACCCAACCTGTCTGTATTGTACAGGATGGTTTGTGCTAAAGACCTTTTCTTCTGGGAGTCTGGAATTGTGGTAGGTACCAGGCAGAGACTGCCTAAGTGACCAGCTCCCAATACATGGGCCCTGAATGTCACGAACTACCTAGTGACAGCACTGCATGTGCCGTCACAACTCGTGACTGAGGGAATGTCAGCTCACCTGGCAGGACCGTTGGGAGAGAATTCTTAGAAGCTTGTGCCTCATTTCCCCAGACTTCAGCCCGTGTGCCTTTTTCCTTGGCAGATTTTGCTTTGTATCCTTTCATTAAGAAAGTGTATCTGTGAGTAGAGCTATGTGCTGGGTCCTGTGAATCCTAACAAATCATCAAACCTGTGGGCGGCCTAAAGGACTACTGATGCAGATACTAAACAGGTTAATGTCCTACAAGACTACAATCTGTTACCTTTTATACTGAACAGAAATCATTTACCAAGCAAACACACATGAACCCTGCATGTGCCAGGGTGCCTGGTGCTAGAGTGAGTTGGCAGCGGTGGCAGGGTGGCTACCCCAGGGCTTGCTCCTTCCAGGCTCTGTGAGCACAAGGATTCAAAAGACGAAGAGAAAAGGACCCTGCCCAGGAGAGTTTTCTAAGGTTAAACATTGAAATGTGGTAAGCGTGCTTAGAGATTCGCAGCACACCCAGAGAGGCAACACACATAAAATGGTTATACAGCATGGGCTTCAATCCTGGCTCACCATGTACAAACCAACCCTGTAAGTAAGCAATTTACTTAACCTGACGTTTCCCCAGCTGAAAAGTGACATAAAGCTAGATAATAAAGCATAAGGATTAAATAATTACATACAGTTAGAACAATGACACATACACATAGGAGTCACTTCCTTTTCACGTTTATTGTGCACTGAGCACAGTCCCGTGAGAAACCGGTGGACAGAATTCATGGAGGTCAGTAAGGAAAAGAGAAAAGAGGGTGGAGCTTCTACAGCACCTCACTCTCGTTAATTGTGTGGTATCCTTTCAAACGTCCAAAGGTTAGGAAAGGGGAGGAGGACCCTTCACAATCTGAAGATAGAAAAGCCAATTTTAATATTTAATCTAGCTTTGCAGATTAAATTCCATCATCACAAATTCCAGATGATTTTGTTATCAGTGAGGTCATGTACACTGTTAATTACTTCAGTGGGTTTTTTCCTTATTTTTTCCCCCAAAGTTCACGCACTCTCTTTTTCCCCTAAAACCACTCAATGCCATGTATCCAGTGATGCAGAAAATGCTTAAACAACCAACAGCCTCTGAGCGCCTTGTCCCCTGAAGCTCGTGCATTATGTTAAAAGTGACGTGACCCTTCTCAACAATGTCAGCATGCGCAATGGAAAGAGATAAGGCAAACGCCATTGGAAAGGAAGGCTAAGTGAGGTCACAGAATAAACTTGCTTTTGCTGCATCTGTTGAGCTTAGAAGCCATCTCCAGACCAAATCTAAACAGTATGCTGTTCCCTGAACAGCCAATAGAAAGTTCTGTGTGGAGGAGAGGAAGAAAAGAGCCTTGGGCAAGGCTGAGCTTTACAAATCATGGAGACGGCAAGAACATGATTCCGCCCCATAACCATTCAGTGCCCGAAGGAGGTATGCCAGATTTTCATTAAATTTGAAACTGTTTCAAAACAAAACCCAAATAACTAAGGAACTCTTATTTTCTGAAGGAAAGAAGATGGGAGGAATTTAGGTACACCTTTAAAGATCCCCTTTAAACACAGACCTAAAAGTAATTTTTCATTTAGAAACGTAATCATGTAGTGTACATGGTTGCTTTGATTAAAAAACCCCGTGGAGCTCTGGTACTTTGAGAGGGTTTACCTGGGAAAAGGCAGGCAATTTTTCTTTTTAACCAAATGTGTCTTTTGAGGAAATTATCTTTCAGACATTCGAGCTCTCCCTTTTCTTGAGCTTTCAGGAGTTTGCTAACAAAATTCTTCTTCAATAATAGCCAAATGATGGAAAGAGCCTAAATGTTCATCAACTGATGAATGAATAAAGAAGATGTGGTTTACATATACATTGGAATACCGCTTGGCAATGAGAAAGAATGAAATCCTGTCATTTGCAGCAATGTGGATGGACCTGGAGGGTGTTATGCTGAGTGAAATAAGTCAGTCAGAGAAAGACAGATGCCGTGTGTTTTCACTTATACGTGGATCTTAAGAAACTTAACAGGAGACCATGAGGAAGGGGAAAGAGAAGGGGGAAAAAAGTTACAGAGAAAGAGGGAGGCAAACCATAAGAAACTCTTAAATACTGAGACCAAACTGAGGGGTGATGGGTGGGGGAGAGGGGAAAAGTGGGTGATGGGCATGGAGGAGGGCACTTGTTGGGATGAACACTGGGTATGGTAGGGAAACCAATTTGACAATAAATTATATTTTAAAAAGTTCTTCTACTAAAAACATAAATAATTATAGTAATAAAATAAAAAGCTCAAATCAAATGTCAGTTCCCCAGTGAAAGCCTTTCCTAATTCATTTCCACCTCTGTTTCTAAGAAGTTTGTCACTGGGTCCTCTGTGCTTTCTGTTTACACCTTTTTTTTAATGTTTATTAATTAATTTATTTATTTCGAGGGACACAGAGAACATGAACAGGGGAAGGGCAGAGGAAGAGAGGGGGAGAGAGAGAATCCCAAGCAGGTTCTGCACTGTCAGCACAGAGCCTGACACAAGACTTGAACTCCTATGCAGGGCTCAAACTCATGAACCATGAGATCAGGACCTGAGCTGAAATCCAGAGTCAGATGCTTAAGCTTAACAGACGCCCCTGTTCTCACCTTTTTGATAGAAGTTACTGCTTTTAGGTTCTCACAGATAGGCCAGTTCCCCTCTCTGAACAGACTGGTGAGGTCAGGAGCCCTGTCCTGACATTGCTTACCCCCAGGCAGCTCTGACTGTGCCGTGCCGCCTCGTTTGCTGGCTCCTACTTCTCACCACTGCTTCAACGTGAACATTCCCTGGCCCCTTCTCCTGCTACTTCGCTTAAGCAGCCCTGCTCCTAGTTTTAACCCCACTCGCATGCAGATGATTCAAGTTCATTCCCCCGTGCCAGACTGTTGTCTGCAGCCCCAGACCCACAAAACCAACTGTCTAATGAACTGGAGTGGATAGTAACCTCCAGATGCAGTTAGGACAAACCTCATTACCTTCCCCTCATATGTACCTCCCCCCGCACAGGCCCCCTTACAATAATGGCACCACACCACCCCGCTGTGCAGGTCAAACTGGTGAGTCATACTGACCGGCCCCTTTTCCTTCGTCCAAACCAATCAGATGATTCTCTTTCTCTATGAAATAACTCACTCTTTTGCCTAAGTCCAGAGAAAGGCAAGTCCAGGAAATATTTAACAACTAGCTTTCCAGAAAAACGAAACAAAACGAGAACACCCTGATTTACAAGCTTGCCAACATCCGTGCCATAAATACTCCCGTTGTGGCTGTTTTGCAGCCACCACTGTGATGTCACCGAAGCTGGGAAGAAGCGGCCAGTAGCAAAGCATTACGTAGTGTACACACCAGATAGAGACAATAGGCCTGGTAATACTCTCAGAAGTACAGGTAGTAGTAACATGTAGCAAACTAAAAGTGATCCGTTTTGAGTACTCAATATCTGTAAATTACTTAAGTGTAAGTTTACATAATTCAGTGTCTTATAATGGCTGAGTGACAGGTGGCTCTCAAAATTCCTGACGCTGTAACCACGAGTATTGGTTAGCACACTCCTTTACGGCCCACAGCCTGCCTGACGTCCAAGCCTTACTTTCCTTCCACTGTGTCTCCTCTCTAATCCTTTGCTTCATTGATAGGAGAATATTTCGCCTGCCTAAATAAGCTGCCTTTGCTGGTCATGTTCCCAACCCTTCTGGCTTCACCCCACCCACCTGACAACACCTCACCCCGTTCACCTGGCAAGCACCCAGACCTCTTTTGAGGCTTAAAGTCCTCTCATTTATGAAGCTTTCTCCCAACCCCCTACCCCTTCCTCTAGGTAAAATTGTATCTGAGTACCTTGTGCACATTTTTAGCATGACACCTGGCTGGTCTTTATTGTTTACCAGTTTAACTTTGCTGCTAGACCACACTGCCATGTCTTATGCATTGTTTTTTGGACTCAGATACATTGGCCCTTTTTTAAATTTTTTAGAAGTTTTATCTATTTCCGAGAGATAGAGAGAGACAGCATGAGCAGGGGAGGGTCAGAGAGAGAGGGAGACAGAATCAGAAGACAGGCCCCAGGCTCTGAGCCCGACGTGGGGCTCGAACCCACGAACTGTGAGGCAATGACCTGAGCCAAAGCCGGACACTAACTGACTGAGCCACCCAGGTGCCCCTACATTGGCCCTTTAAAAACATTGTTGAAAAAATTAACTATAATACTAGTAAACACCCAGTAAATGTAGAGTTGAGCCCGTATCTCCCAGGGATCAAGCATTGTTTTCTCAGACGACTTCCTGTGAATTGCTGGACACTTCTCACCTGTTCCTTGTTGTGGCCTCTGCTCTTTGCCACTGTATCCTCTCCAGAACCATGAGTCAATCATCCACTTACAGCACCCCAGTTATTTTTTTACAGTGGTAGGAAATGGGTACAGAAGACCTACAAAGGAAAGGAAGGAAGGAAGGGAGGAAGGGAGGAAGGGAGGAAGGGAGGAAGGGAGGAAGGGAGGAAGGGAGGAAGGGAGGAAGGGAGGAAGGGAGGAAGGGAGGAAGGAAGGAAGAAAGAAAGAAAGAAAGAAAGAAAGAAAGAAAGAAAGAAAGAAAGAAAGAAAGAAAGAAAGAAAGGAAAGAAAGAAAGAGAAAAGAAGAGAAAAGAAAAGAAGAAAGAAAGAAGAAAGAAAGAAAGAAAGGAAGGAAGAAAGAGGGAGGTAAGAATACATGTACATCTTTCAGAATTGTTTCTGGCTTTCAGAATTGTTTCAAGCCAGCCTTCTCCTAAGAGCAATTCCAGCCACAGAGAAAGTAACATGTCTTCTGTTTGGACCTCTGTTTCCTCAGTCGCAGTTTGGAATTGACCTTACTGCCGACACCCCGGATGCAACCCAGTGACTTCCAATATTCTGCTAACACTCTCCCTGCTCTAAACTCTTCCCCTAAGCCCTGAGTCTCTGGAGGCAGTTCTGTTGTCTTTAGAGCTTCTTCAACTGATGATTCCATTCAGCATCAGGGTCTGCATTAGTCAGTCCTTTGTGTGCCCTTTTCTAAACCCACTGCTCTCCTAAAAGCTACTTCTCTTACACATCTTTATGTTTCAAAGTTCTCTTTCCAGGCGCTCAGTTACTGACCACAAAGTCTTTTCTCAGGCACGCCACCCACATGTCTACAAAGCGATTACATTTTCACTAGCCCAGGCCCAGGCGGGTAGGAGATTGCTCTCAGGACATGCATGGTTTGAGGGGACATTCCCCGCCTAGCTTCCAACCAACTTCCACAGAGACAAAGATTACCTTTCCATGCACCAGAATTGCTTTATCTAATATGCCTGAGTCAACCAGTTCCAGGGGCAAGAATTCAATTTGATTCCTCTCCAGCACAATACGTGGCATAGTTAAGCACTCAAATCATATTTGACCCATGAACCAAAAGAAATATGTTTGAGTATTTTTCTCATGAAAAGTACCTAGAGGCTTACTCAACACCAATGAGACTTTACCCCCAAGTAGCTTACAGTCTGGGAAGACAGATTGCCAAGTTCTTGAGCAGTTGTAAAAATTTCAGGCCAACTTAGGTCTAAGTTGACTTCTCCTGAGGTCTTGTTTGACCAAGTATTCAGTTACCAAAGTGGGGCCTGACGGGTCCTTGACTAAAACACACAAATGACAATGGTTACACGCTACCCAAATCTTTCACTCCACGAGTTTTTAGTACATTGACAGTGAGCTCTATTCCTTTATAAAACATGCTCTTAGTATCTTTCTATTAAAAATAGCATTGAAAAGTTTCATTCTTTGGATAAGTCAAACTGAGGCACAAGAGTTGCTGCCAGGATGGAAGTTTCCAGATGAAATCTGGCTGGCAACTGAACAAGTTAATGGATGCAGCTCTCAGCCCCTCCCCTTTTGTCCAGCCAGACAACTGTTACCCCAGGGCAGAGGGAAAGTGGTCTGGCAACTCCTGACAGATGGACAGCTGACAGAATGGACCCTCCCTGGGGCCCCAGGCCCTGTGCAGCTGTGTGCTGGCCTTGTACACAAAGAGCTGTCTCCCCCAGAGGAGGGGAAAGAATTGTGCAGCCAGAAAGAAGCTCTCAGCGGGAGGGAGGTGGGCGGGCTTGACTGACACACCAGTGGGCTGGCTTTTTGGAGGGCTCTTAGCAACGGCCCCGGTTTGACCCTCCTCAGCTAGAAGAGAATCGAATCAGTGTACGTTCTTCCAGGCGCCATGCAGCACCAGCAACTGAACGTCAAGGCAGCCTTCCTTCCTGCCTGTTAATTGCCTGCTCTCTCTTATCTCCGTCCCTGCCGCTGCAAAGTGCTTCTAGAGAGGGGAAGCCACGGCCACCACCCAGCCCCCTTGCTGCCTGGAGGTTCAGCCTTGATTGGGAATCCTTGTACATCATCTCTTCTCATCCCATCGATAGGCGGGACCGAGAGAGGCGTTCCAGCCCCCCTGGACCGGCAGGGGCTTTATTCTAGAGTCACTGGCGCGTGGCTGCGCTTTTCTTTCGCGTTGGTAGGTGAAACCCCAGTGGCTTCATTGGCTCCTTGATTTAAACCCCGCCCGGCTTTCTGCCGGCTCTGCTGCTGCTGGGCCAGGCCGCCCAGCCCCGGTCCAGCCCCGTTCACAGGGAGCCGGGCTGCTGCTGCTATTGTGTGGATGCCGCGCGTGTCCTGTCTTCTCTTTCAGACATGGCTAACAGGGGCCCGAGCTATGGCTTAAGCCGAGAGGTGCAGGAGAAGATAGAGCAGAAGTACGACGCGGATCTGGAGAACAAGCTGGTGGACTGGATCATCCTGCAGTGCGCAGAGGACATAGAGCACCCACCCCCTGGCAGGGCCCATTTTCAGAAATGGTTAATGGACGGGACGGTAAGGCCGGCGGCGGGCTCCGTGGCTGGGGCAGTGGGCTGGGAGGCCCTCCCGGGCCTGCTTTCTCTCTCTCTCTCTCTCTTTTTTTTTGGATGGCATCATATGCTTTTTTTTACATAGTTTATTTTCAGATTGGTTCGCATGTAACACCCAGTGCTTCTCCCTACAAGTGCAGGCTTTCTCTTCTAACGAGAGGTTGCAGGTGGAGCTGCAGCTGCCAAACTTTGTCTCTCGCCGCGTGGGAATGGGCATGCCTTTATTTCCCCAGGGTTGAAGAGCCGGGCTCCCCGCACAATTCCCTGCCTAGCTTAGAGGATTCTCCACCCACCTGAGACATGGCAGCATCCTTGGGAGTTGTTTGCCAAATTAGAAGCCCTTTTGCCTTCTCCAGTGGGAATAGAGATAAGAATTTCCCTTAAATTTCTCCAGCCTTTAGATCCATCAGCCCAGGGTAGGGGAAGGGAGGGAGGGTTATTTCTCCCCCCAGGGGACGGATTAGTGACAAAGTACAACAAAGGAAAAGGTCGGAGAGACTAAACACCTTCCCATCCTTCCCCGAGCCTTGCCGCTGCCGGGGTGCTGGATGTCTTGAAGGCATGGGTTCTCAAGAAACTGAAGGGAATCCTTATTTGATAACGGCTTTTCTGACCAGATGCACTCATGCATTTGGGGTTGGGACTGCTGAGTCAAACAAGCCCATCTTTTCCCGCAGGCTGTGATTTACTGTTACATAACAGCGATGCCACGTTTCTGTTGGGTTGCCCAGGACTTAGGAAGAGGGGACCCAGTTCAGTTCTTTTATACATCCCCGTTACATACGGGATAAGTTATGGAAGCCTGATTCTGATCTGCCTTTTGAGTAAGGAAATAACGTTCGATTCCATTATTTGACCTCTCCTGCCTCCATTGAAAGTCTGGAAATCACGGGCTCATCACCACACATTGTTCCCTATTTGTAAATATTCTTTCTCTCCCCCAGAGAAAGGAAGGGAGGAGCAAGCAGGGAAGGGGGTGCCTAGAATACAGGACCCACTGCAGCCAGGGGCAGCTCTGGGGTTTGGCTTGGGAACCTGGCCACCCAGCCCTGAGCCGTGCCTTCCTGGGGCGCAATACTTGACTCTGGCCAAACCCGGAAGCTGTGCCCAGTAGGGCCTAGGATGCACTTTGCATTAGTGATGGGTAAATACAAAGGGGAACATTGATTTCGTCTCCCCTTTCGCCCTTCAGGTCCTGTGTAAGCTGATAAACAGTTTATACCCACCAGGACAGGAGCCCATTCCCAAGATCTCAGAATCAAAGATGGCTTTTAAGCAGATGGAGCAAATCTCCCAGTTCCTAAAAGCTGCAGAAATCTACGGCGTCAGGACCACTGACATTTTTCAGACGGTGGATCTATGGGAAGGTAAACAGCCCCCATGCCTTTGGGCTCCACTTCACCCATCTCTTTGTGAAACCTGCTCACAGTGTTCTTCCTTACACCTGTCGCCTGTGTGCTTCCAGGGGGTCGGGGGATGAATGGGGGTTATCTGCTGTGACCCCAGGGCACTGTTGGCCTACTGCTTTGTGATGTTCTATTGACAAGTCTACCCTCCTCTTCGGGAACGCACACCCTGGGGTCATGAACGCGCACCCTGGGGTCGTGGCAGGGACCGCAGCAAACCAGCATGTAAACAGAAGCCTCCATGGAGAGAAAGCTGAAATGGTTACATGGATGCCTTTCATTCCTGTTACCCCTCCCACAACATACTCTTTCTGAACAAATGGTAGCTACTGGAGGGGGGAGGTGGGTGAACGTGCTTCTGACTCACCGGCAGCAACAGGGCTCCTAGACAAAGCCGCCTAGCGCAGTTCTGTCATTCAGTCTGAGAGATCAAGATCACCCCCACCTTTTACAAAACTATTACCTGAGGGATTGGTGACTAGCCCTTCCAGATATATATTCTGCTCAGAAAGTGTGACACATGATTTTTTTTTTCTTTCACATTTGTGAATTGACTTAAGAAATCTTATGAGGCATAAAAATCAAATTATATTTCTGGACGTATTTGACAATCCACCATTACTGGGGGGAAATGATGTAAATGGAAACACTGCCCGAGAAGTTGGGACCTGTGGTCGTAGTGCTTAGTGTCCCCTTGAGCTCGAATGTGTGTGTCCATCTGTGGAACCGTCGTTCCACACCAGGGTGGCCAGGCACGGGAGACACAGAACAGTTCATGCAGGCCTGCCAGCTTGGCTCTGCTTTCTCATGCTCAGTCACTGGCTGTTAGCAGGTGCATCTGATAGGGTGCCCAAGGCGGTGACCCAAATGGCCCTCCTGCTAGTGAGGAGGAGGTGACTTTTCTGTGATCCAGAAACAGGGTATTTTAAGAGGTATTTAGACAATGGTTGAAACAGATTTCTAGCAGAGGACCATCCTACTAAACAACTTCTTAAGGAGCAATTGCCTCCTTAACCCTTACACCCCCTCTGTGTCAGGCAGAGAGCTCATTTCCTATTTACCTCCCATGTGAGTTGTTAAAATCCTAAGACACCAATCACTAACCTATGTTTTCACATTTCTTAGACCCTCACATACCCAGACCACCTTCAGGCCGGGCCATTGGACTTCTTGGCTACTCACTTCCAAATCTCGTGAATGTCACAGTTGAGACTTGGTTTCTGCTCTTTAGACCCAAATGATGATGATTCTCCCAGCTAATAAAGAGAGCCATGGCTTATTGATATTTCCCCGTACCATCGGCAGGGTACAAGTCCTTTACTGTGTAATGCCAATTAATTCTCCTACAGTTCCATGAGGTGTTATTAATTTTCCCACTTCAAAGAGCATGAAGCTGAAGCTTGTCCATGATTACTTGTATACATCGTATGGCCAGTAATTAGCAGAGCCAGGCCTCAAACTTGAACTCTCTGATGCCAGAGAGTAGGGAGGGCCTCAACTAGTCAGCCTTGCCGTGCTTTGACCGGGAGGCTATTTCCTGCCCCTCCACCATGAGTGTGCTGTTGAGTCATAACAGGAGGATGAAGAGAAGGAGGAGGAGGAATCAGGACCGTGTAGGACAGAAGGACGGAGCCCCTGCACCAGGGGTTCACGTGAATAGAAGGGTGAGCCCCCAAGTACAGGAATATGTAGGGAAAGAAAGAAACCGGGAGGGCTCTGAGATAAGGCTCCCCCGAGTGTGCTTCTCTGTCTTTGCATGACTGACGATGTTTTCCTTGCCTTTCTGCTTTATTCAAAGACCACGCAGGTGAACTTTACATCCCGGGGGTGCTGGCAGTGAAGAGGAGGGGTAGGGAGCCACGTCCCTGATTAACAGAGCGAGGAGAAGTCTACACCACCTGTCCCAGCACTGTGTGTTAATACTTCTTAAGGGAGACGGAGGTCAGGAAGCATGAATGAGAGTGCGGTAGCCCAAGGTAGGGTCGTGGACAGGTGGGCTCCAGGCCAGGTTAATGCTCCTAGAAATAAGGAGACAAGGCAGACACTGAGAAGCCTCAACCCCAAGGGGGGAAAAATGAAGCTTTAAAGGAAGAAAGGAAGGAGAGTCACTCCAAGAGTGACTGACCTGATATAGGTAGCCATGACTGGCACTAGCAAAGCAGATGCCTAGGAGTGTCCACATGGCCTCCAGGGGCCCCAAGGCCCAGTGGTCCCTTTCACGTGAGGACTGAGGTTCAGAAATAGTCATCCTAAGGGCAGGGACGCTCAGGACCACTGACTGAGGCTCAGGCCCAAGCTGGCTACCATACAATGGAGCAAGAGGTGGAGAAGCGGGTTGCTTTGGGCAGAGAAGGGGAGGGCGAGTCTGGCCTTGAGGGAGGCCAGGGCGAGATCCAGGGTACTGAGTGAGTGAGGCTGGGTCCTTCCTGCCAGAGCCGGTTATCGTTCATGTCTGGGGATGAGCAAGCCTGAATCAGAGACTCCACAAGGCAGGGTCGGCACGTGTCTGCGCCCTTGTAAGGGTGCACGTGTTTATTTACACAGCTATCAAGCTAGCCATTTGCTTAGCTTAGTGCCAGATGCCCCCTACTGCTCTGACTGTGGTTTTCCATTTATTCCCATTCCCTCCTGATTCCATGCAACATGGGTGTGGTGGCTGTGGCCACCGTGGTCCAGCCCTCCTTGCTTGGGCACTTCTTTTCCTTCTTATGCTCACCAGCTCTCTGCCCCCTGCCCCCCATCTCCCCTGCTTGATATCTTTAAGGTCCTGCTTGCCCATGGCTTCCCAGTGACTCCATGTTGCTCTGAGGTTGCAGATGAACGAAGCTGCAGGAGCCCAGGTTTGCCAGACGCCCTCCCATTCAGGCTTCAGTTGGACAGGCAGGGGCCCCAGATGGGCCCATTATCCTGAAACCCCTTTTGGATGCACAGTGAACTGTTTGGAACGTAGTTAAGAGCAACCAGAATAAAAGGTTCTGGGCTTTAAAAAGGAACCCAAGGCTGAATGGCCCAGAAAACAACCCAACCATAGTGATATTAGAAACAGAGCTCTCTCTGAAGAGCTAACTGAAATTCCTCTGGAAGGAAGCTGGGGGTGTGCAATCCCTTTCAGGGCTAGGGAGGAAGCAGAGGCTGCTTAGAGCCTCGTGACAGGACTGGAGAAGCCTTTCTCTTGGGTGAGAGCAGGTGAATGCCTGGCAGGTTCCTTCCAGATTCATGGAGGGCGCCGGAAGGGGGTGGGAGTGGGGCTGTCTCAGCTGTCCTTGACTCAGGAGAGCACACGGGAGCTTAGACGTCAGTGCCTCTTCGGTGGAGGGAAAGTGGGAGGGAGATGAGGGAGGAGCAGGAAAAGGAAGTGTGTGTATGTGTGAGAGAGACAGAGAATGAGAGAGAACACGGGAGAACTAGGGGGAGTGCTGGTCAGAAAGACTCAGAGAAAACTTCTCCTGGAAGGTGGTCCAACACTGACTTCTGAGTCAGAAATTAGACCGACTTATTCACACCTCTCCTCCACCGCTTATCAATTAACTTTTTAAGGCTTCGATTTTCTCAGCTATTTCACAGAGTTGACATGGGATTAAATGGGATGATGTATTAGAAGCACTTAGCAAAGTGCCTGGCCATTGTAGAGCATAATATACAGTGGCAAGGTACACATCACTATGCTCATTGGCCTGCCCCTTTAGGACAAATGGAAAATGAGGGCGGTGGGAGCAAGACTGGAAAGGCACTTATTCTGTCTTGGAACCGAAAGATTTCTTTTCTTTTCTTCTCTTTTTTGTTTAAACATTTATTTAGTTTTGAGAGACAGAGAGAGACAGTGTGATCAGGGGAGAGGCAGAGAGAGAGGGAGGGAGACACAGAATTCAAAGCAGGCTCCAGACTCTGAGCTGTCAGCATAAAGCCCGATGCAGGGCTCGAACCCACTGACTGTGAGATAATGACCTGAGCCGAAGTTGGACACTTAACTGTGAGCCCCCCAGGTGCCTCAGAACAGAACGATTTCATGAGTGGCTTTATACAGAAGCCAATAGCATTGCTGGATGGCATTTGCCCTCTGTTGTGTGGTGCCTTCACTGCATCAGCCATCCTCCAATATGGAAGGGTGGCTTCACAGGTCACCTTATTGTAATTTTCCTATCCTGTGGTTATTACCCTCTTGATGTCTTTCCCCATAATATGCTACTTTGCCAATTATAGACCCAGAAGATCTTGGTACAGTGCAAAGAGGATGAGTTTGGAGTCAGGTAGATGGATTGAAACTCTTTCGCTACATCCCCAACTTTGTGAACTTGTTTAAGTGCTCAGTGACTCAGAGCCTTGTTTCTTTCTCTGTAAACAGGACTAGTGCCTTCCTCAGAAGGTTCTTGTGAGGATTAAATGTGTAAAATCCTATGACTATGCCTGGCTAATAGACACCTAATATTGACTTCTTTGCCCCCTACATTGTAAGTCCATCAGCAACTAACTTTTGGTTTCTCTGCACAGCCACGTAGTGAACAAGCATTAGACATGTAGAATTCTAGAATGTCAGAGCAGGCAAGACTCGAAGATCAATCCCATCTGATTACATTTCTCAGTAGTCTTACTGACAAGGATCCTGGACCCATGGTTTTGCCCTGCCCTCCTCAGGCACCCCCTGTTCCCTTTCCTTGATGACTAGGAGTCGGGGAAAAGTGTGGCTAGAACCTGGTCTGTGGAGAACCTGGAAGGTCCAAATATATTCTCTGGGGAGGTGGCTTTATATGTGTCATTTTGAATGGCAAGAGCAAAGAAACATTTCACCCAATGTGAGAGATGCGGAGAGCTTGAGAGGTACCTGCAGTGACTTGAGTCATCACAATGTGCCTGCTGCATGCAGCTTCCTTTTCTGTCGGAACAGCCTCCGTTGCTCGTGACTTTGTTTGGCGGGTTTTTCCTTCAGCAGTGGTTCTCAACCTCCAGCCCAGTAGGTTTATGAAAACACAGCCCCAGTGTTTCTGAGGTGTTAAATCTGGGGTAGTGCCCGGGAATTTGCATTTCTTACTGATTCGTAAGTGATTCTACTTCTGCTGGTTCGGGGAACCTGACTTTGAGAACCACTGCCCAACAGAGTGTCCGCAGAAAGGCAAGCGACAAAAATTCAGGATCCTCCCAGAGCAAGCCCAGCCTACTGTCTGACATCGGTCCTTTGACTGTAGCACTATTTTCTCGATCTCAAGTAGAGAAATGGGGGCAGTGCTTAAGTTATTACTCAAGGAAAGAAGAAATGGTTCCAGAAAGATGAAAAAAGTCAGTCTTCCAAGAGTAACAAAGATGAGTCAAGACTGATACAAAATGGAAGTAAAGGAAGTAGCTCGGAAACAAAGAGTTATGACTGTAAACTGTAAAAAAACCTTTTATTTAAAAAATATGTATTTATTTATTTTGAGAGAGAGAGAGGGAATGAGCACTAGCAGGGAAAGGCAGAGAAACAGGGAGAGAGCAAATCCCAAGCAGGCTCTCAACATGGGTCTCGAGTTCACCAACGGTGAGGTCATGACCTGAGCTGAAACCATGAGCATCAATCAGCTACTTAACCAGTTGAGCCACGCAGGCACCCCTGTAAAAACTCTTAGTATTGATAGTAGAATGTCCCAACCTGACTTTCCCCACCCAAATGACTTCTCTCTGGCTTATTTTCTTTCTCTTTTACCCTTCTGATTCTTTTTTCTTACCAAAGACGTGCATAAGATATCATGAAAGATGTAAAAAAATTTCAAGAGAACAAAATCCTTGTTTAAGTATCTTAATGTAATAGCACTCAAACTTTATGGGTAATAAGAATCCCTGGTTGGAGAGGGAGGGGGCTTACGGTGCAGAACCTTTGGCCCCACCCCCTGGAAGTTATCACGTAGTAGTCTGAAGTACTTCAAGTGTGGTCTTTGGGTGTATTTGTTTGGAATAAACACTTGGGGGAAAAACTGCTTTGTGAGAAAGCAGGAAAGAAGGCACACTCAGTTGTTGAGAGTCTCTGACAAAAGGTTTGCCAGGTTGAGACAAGGGAAGCTAGTACATCACCATCTTTTTTTATAATTGCAAGTCTGATATCAGCCCTTCCTGTAAGAGGAGGGTAGAAAAGTCCAGGTTGCCTGATCAAAATGCTGAGCTGGTAGTGTGCATTTGGCACCTCCTATTCCATGTGTCACTTCCCTTTTTATGGCCAGTGGTCTCATTTTTAGGTCACTACCAAGGACTCAGCATCTAGAAAATTCCCAGCCCTTCCCAGTAGTGGGTACTTCTTTTAGGACAGGTCTTCTTTATGTTCTTGGAAGAAGAGCCTTGAGCAGTGTTTTCAGGCTCCCTTGCCAAAGTACCTAGGGGTAGCTTTCAGGGAGCAAAGAGATTCCAAGCTGCCGCAGACTCTGAGCTGGCTTTCAGCTTGGGTCAGAGCCCTTCTCATTATTGACTTTGCCATTTGACTTTCTGGAAGATGTCTCCGAAGGGAGGAGTTTTTGCTTAAAGAATACTGTGCAGTACTTACCATTGCCAGACCTCACATTGTTTCTAACAAGCGAAAACCCAAGTAGTAGAACAGTGCTTGACTCTCTACCCGGCTGTATCAGAGTCATCTCAAGAGATTGCTGCAGAATCTGAATTTTTAAGATTCTCAGGTATTTCAGAGAGAGAGAGAGAGAGAGAGAGAGAGAGATTGAGAGAGCGGAGTGGGGCAGAGAAAGAGGGAGACACAGAATCTGAAGCAGGCTTCAGGCTCTGAGCTAGCTGTCAGCACAGAGCCCAATGTGGGGCTCGAACCCATGAACCATGAAATCATGACTGAAGCAGAAGTCAGATGCTTAACCAACTGAGCTATCCAGCCACCCCTCATTCTCAGATGTTTCTGGTAATCAGTCTAGTTTCTGAGCCGCCATGCTTCTCAAATTTGCCTTGGGAAATTTGCCTTGTTCTAAAATAGTCTAGAAGGCCATGTTCTAGGCAGACGGTTACGAGATTCACAGATCTTCCTTCACTTCATTGCTCCTTTAGACATTTAATATGTGACCCCCCAGGTACAGAAATCAGCCTCTGCAAATGGCCCCTTCCCCCCAGCAGCCTGTGATCTGGGCTTCAGAGGTGGTAAGACAGGTGAGGCTAGAAAAAGGCCCTCTCACCATTTTAGCACTTTCATACTGGGATTCCTCAGGGAGGATGTCTGGAAAGCAAGCTACACAAGTCAGAGAGGCAGATTTCTGCTCATAGTGTTACTTAGAATTTTGGCCAGGATGAACTTGACAGACACACTGATGGGGGACCCTAGACCCCAACTCTTCTTCTTGTTTTAACCTTATTTAAGTTGAGACCCAGAGAAATTATTCCAAACAAATACACTCAAAGACTTACAGTTCTTGGGGTTGGTACTGTTGACCTTATGGGGCCCAAAAACAGTGACCCAGTTTTGTCCCCATGTGGATTCCCTCTGGCCTGGTGCTAACGAAGCCATTGCCACCCCTTCAGTTTATCTCTGATCACCGAGGAACGTGCCAGCCCAACCAACCTGTGGTGGAGCCCCATGGCTGATGGCAGCCTAGTGGACTGTGTGTGGGCTTTGCATTCAGACCCCTGAGCTAGAGCCGGGCTCTGGCTTACTTGCTGAGTGACTCTGGGCACATTAACTAACCTCCCTGAATTCATTTTCCCATTCATACACTAGAGGGAATAATATCAATTCTCCTGGGTTGATGTCATGTATAATAAAGCATCTAGCTTATAATTTATATCAAATCTCTTTCCAGTGTGTTCTTGTCAATGAAGCCTCCTTCCCTGGCTTCTTCTGCCTGATCATGTAATTGCTTCCTTTTCCACGTTCCAGGATGAGGGTAGTGGTAGTAGTTCTAGGCTCCTGGGTATCTTACCCTTGCCAGCTCTTTCCCCTCCTTCCTGCCCGGGTGTGTGCAGTATGACACAAGCTGGCTACCTGTGAAGGCGGTGGGTCTATGCCAACACGACCTGCTGCTGCACCCAGGGCTCCAGGGTCGTATCTGCAGCTGGGCTGCTGGATGTCAGGCTGCACATTCCCCCAGATCCTGGACTTCCAGACTTGCTTTCCAACCACCAGAAACTGATTTCCTGTGGCCTTTGTACAAAGTAGGGTTGAGTGTATACTCTAACCTTCCCAAGCCTCCCTGTGCTTAATCACTGCTATGAGTTCTCTTTGATGGCTCACTGCTTATGAGCAAACCCTCTCCCCATCTCTTTCGGCAGTGATACTTCAGAATATTATCACTACAGTTGTATTAAAAAAACAATAAAGGATCCCGTTACACAGTGACACTTACAGAAAAGCTTTTTATTTATGGGAGAGAAGTCATTCTAATAACCACCTCTGGGTTTGCTCTCAAGTCTCACGATTCCTTGTGCCCTCCCCCGTCCATCTGCTGCCCAGACATTCCATTATGCGCCTCCCCAGCTGCTCCTTGAGTCCAGGGACTCTCCAGTGGCAGCACTTTGCCACTGTAGCTATCAGCCAACCCGGCCGGGCCTCAGGATCCCAGAAACCGCTCTGTGGTTAATGGAGTGGAGAAGAAAAGTGCAGGAAGATGAATTTACTCTCTCCTTCTCTCTCTCTCTCTTCTTTTTGAATGGATGGACATCCTGAACTGGACTTCCTCTGTGGAACCGAATTGTTTATTTCATTAGAGTTCTACTCTAGGCTTGCTTTCCATCTGCCTCTCTCCTGTAATTCTGTATTCCCCAGGGACCCAGCCGCAGCAGCGTGGCAGGAGAGAGCACAGATGGTTCACTCAGTGCAAAGAGGGCCTTTTAGTGTTTGCCCTTAACTTTGGAAGCTTCACCCCCCATGCTACCCGCCTTACTGAACTCTGCCTTCTTTTCTAACCCTGTACCTTGAGCTTTGCACTCCACACTCGTGCTGTGTAGGGATCTCTGTCTAATCCAGGGCTGACCCCGAGGTAGCCTCTTTCCCAGCCCCGGGCATGGCGGTCAGCTGGGAGGGAGGAAAGGAGAGAGGATGCAAGGAACAGGCTGAATTGAGGGGTCACTTGCTTCCTCTGTGGATTCAGGGCCACTGGGCTTCTCAGGGCATGTCCCCCCCTTTCCCACTGTATGAAGGGGCACACCACACGTCTCTCTCTCTCTCTCTCTCTCTCTCACACACACACACACACACACACACACACACACACACACAGGCAGCTATTTATTATTTCCATTTAGCTCCTCCCAAGCTGCATGAAATAAAGGCCTACCATTTGTGTCACGTTGAGTGCTTTCTGTGTTGATTTGCTAGCCTTCAGTTGTCGGTCTCCAGTCCAAAGAGCAAAGTGAATACTCTTGGAATAAATTGAATACATCAAATGACTACAATTAGGTGCGCATGGGTGATTTTAGACCCTTTTAACCCAGAGGAAGTAAAAGACAGGAGCCACTTGGGGGTTGGCACATTTAATCCAGCCAAGCAACTTCTTTCCAGTTTCCATTCCCCACCCCCACCGTGTACAACCTGCTCGAAAGCCTCCCCACAGGATTCCCCTCCCTCAGTCTGTAGAACCCACTGAGGCAAGAACCTCTGCTCAGGGCAGGGACCTACGTTTGGAATGTTGTATTCATACAGCAACTATGAATGAATTAGAAATGGGACAAGTCAAAGAGTAGTTTTCAGGTGGCTTTTTCTTCCTTTCTGGGACGTTTTGCCACGGTTATCTTGGGGGCCTTGAGAAGTATTTGATTTCCTTGAATGGGATCGCCCACAGCCTTCCTTCCCAGAGGACCAGCCCCATCCTTCCAGATTCCTTAGCCCTGACACATGCTTGGCTTGATTTCTTTGCTGGCTTTCAGGGAAGGACATGGCAGCCGTGCAGAGGACTCTGATGGCTCTTGGCAGCGTTGCAGTCACCAAGGATGACGGCTGCTACAGGGGAGAGCCATCCTGGTTTCACAGGTAAATATCCCTTCCTGCTGCCATCCCCCACCCCCCACTGAGGAGGGTGAGTTTTACAAGAAAGAGCTTCTGCAGCGACAGAAGCTATTTCAACACAGAGCACTTCGGGGCCCACAGCTGATTCCCCAGGAGGAAGTAAAGACTGATGCTGTCATTCAGGCCAACAGCCCACCCAGGGCAGAAATGGTTGGGTGTTTCTGGGACCCCAACAGGGACTGGCTGTGCTCTGTTTCTCCAGACGTTGAGCAGGACTGAAGTGGCTTGAGGTCTCAACTTGGTTTTATTATGATCCAAGGAGCCCTAAACGTATTTACTTATTTATTCTTGCATTGAATGAAAGAAAAATATGTCCAGGTTAATACCTGTTATCTGAGTGTATTTATTTTTTAAAACCTTTATTTATTCATTTTGAGAGAGGGAGCATGTGCACATGAGCAGGGAAGGGGCAGAGACTGAGGGAGAGACAGAGAATCCTAAGCAGGCTCCATACTGTCATCTCAGAGCCAGATGTGGGGCTTGATCCCACAGACTGGAGATCATGACTGAGCCAAAAGCAAGAATTGGACATTTAACCAACTGAGCCTCCCAAGCATCCCCCAGGGTATTTTTTTATGTTTATTTACTGTCTTTTAAAAATTTTTAATGCTTTATTTATTTTTGATACAGAGAGATACAGAGCATGAGAGGGGGAGGGGCAGAGAGAAAAGGAGACACAGAACTGGAAGCAGGCTCCAGGTTCTGAGCTGTCAGCACAGAGCTTGACATGGGGCTCAAAACCACAAACGTGATATCTGACCTGAGCTGAAGTCGGATGCTTAACCCACTGAGCCACCCACCCAGGCACCTCTTCCCCCACCAGTGAATTTATTAATAACAGTCTTTTTCACTTTCAAAAGTGGCATGGTTTGGATAACGTATTATGTGGTCACGTCAGTAAAAAATTTATTTTCTTGTCGTTGTTGTTTTCAGGGGTGGGAGGAAGCAAGGCAGCTTAAACTCCAGCCAATAGCTCAGGGGGCCATGGAGACAAAAGAGTACTTTGTAGGAGATGACTGACCCTTCATTTCCCTAACCTGTCTTTCTTTTTCTAGACAGGTGTCAAAAGGTACCCCCGTGGGTCATTTTAAATGAACCCGGTTTGAGAACCTCCTAGATATTGGCCAAGTGAAACTCTTGCTTTTAGTCCCAGCTTTGCTAGTGACATATCGTGGTATAGGTGACCCACAAAACCAAACTACTTACCATCTGGCTTTTTACTGAAGTTTGCTGACCTCTGGTTAAGAGTAAGAAATTTTCCGTCCTTAACTCCTTGGTCCTACAGCTCTACAACAGGAACATTAATCCTTGGCCTTCCACGGAGAAAGGTGGCATGGGATTTATGACATGTTTTGTCAGGAGAGCTGATCATAATTTTCACAAGGGCTTGAGGTAACTTTGAGAGAGAGAGTGACAGGAAAGTTGTCCGAGACTGAAGTCCTCAGAGAGGAAGCCACTGATCCTTTCATGAATATTCTGAAAAATCATCTGGGTTCTAAGGAATGTCATAAAAGGGCCTACTTGTAGAGCTATAGCTTGTGAAGGACCATAGCCCAGGGTAGGACTAACGATCAGAGTAGGGCCATAGCTTAAGATGGGGCCATAGATCAGGGCAGAGGCTCGTAGAGCAAGATAGGACCATAACTCATGATAGGATTATAGCTCAGGGTAGGGCCTTGGCTCATGAAAGGACCTCAGCCCATGGTGGCCATTGCTCAAGGTAGGACTATAGCTCAGGGTAGGATCACAGTTCCTATCAGTACAATAACTCAGTGTAGGACCTGCTATTCTATTTGGTGGCCTTGTGTTCTACTTAGTTACCCCCAATAGAGCCTTTCTAACTACATGTCTCGGGAGGGGTTTGAAAACTGTCAGAATGACATTATTCCACCTCATTTCCTCTGCCCAGGAAAGCTCAGCAGAATCGGAGAGGATTTTCAGAGGAGCAGCTTCGCCAGGGACAGAACGTCATCGGCCTGCAGATGGGCAGCAACAAGGGAGCCTCCCAGGCAGGCATGACTGGGTACGGGATGCCCAGGCAGATCATGTAAGATGCTGCCTCCCGCCCCCCCGTAGAGAGGACGAATGTTCCACACCACGGTCTCTGTGATAAAGAAATAGTTAGTCACCTTCTGACCTTTCTCAAAGCCTCCCAGTTTCTGGTTTTTGCAAGTGCTGCATTTCTGCTGAGAATCCGCGTTGCCTACTGCTGCCACCTTGTGTTCATTTAGAACTATGCAAAGACTCCGCCTCTTCCTGAGCTCCCTCTTTTGTCCAAAAGTCTCCCTTTGTCTGATTATTTATTTATTTATTTATTTATTTGCCAAAAATTTCCCTCCTCAACTTATGAGAACACACCTAATAAACAGATTAGTCTTGTGTCTTCAAATGTAAACTTCATTCTTTGCTGTAGGGTCTTTGCCAGGGAGGGCTGACCTCCATTCCATGTAAGGGGCCAGCAGATGGAATTAAGCTTCAGCTGAAGATACGAACTATAGGCTCGCTTTGAGGAAGCCCTGATCAAGTTGTGTTCTTTATCTTGGCAATGGCAGTGGAAGTTTGGACCTAGTTTTGCCCACTCTGACAGTCTAAATTTGGGAGTTCCAGAACAAGGTCTTTGAGTCCTTTGGTCAAAGTACCTACCTTGCACTTTTGATTCTACATTCTGTGGGGGAGACCCGGAATGAGCAAGCTGAAGCCCCAGCTCTTAAAGGGCTCTCATATAGAGGCCCAGGAAGTATTTGCTGGATGGATGGTTTTATCAAATAATGGGTGATGGTTGAAGGAAAGAGCAGTAGTCAATTCTGCACCAATGATCCTGCCCCTGCAGGCCAGACCCTGGGTCTGATGCCCACACTTATACAGTTCTTCAGAAGCCAAGCATTAGAGGCATTGTAGATTGGTCCCCTAGACTTGCTTACAGGGTCTAAATCCATCAAACTGTTGGATATTGTGAAGACAGAGATCTAGCTAAGATGGGATAGGTTCTAAAGATTTTGTCATTCCTATAAAAATTAAGAAGGCTAAGAAACCTTGAGACCAGTATTTAATCTTATTCCTTCCTACCAGTAGAAACAAGAAAAAGTGATGCATTTAGTAAGAAAACTAGTATGAATTGTTAATTAACAAAACAAGGTAAAAAATAAAACTAGATAATGCCACCCTTTAAATGTTCGGGCAGTGGCTTTTCAGACCATGTTCTCAGCAGTTCTAGGCTTCCATAGGGATTTCTATGGGATCCCCGTGGGGGTGGGAGGCGGAATCCTGGGTCCCCATTTGTTCTTCAGTGAGAGCGTCCCTGATCTTATCTATTTTATATATAAGGATTCTGCATAGGATTTTAAGAGACTTTCAGTATTAAAAAATCAACAACAGGAAAAAAGGATACAGTAAAGGAAATTAGCCTGAGTCACATAAAGAACATAATGTATACTCTAGGAAGCCTAGTGGCTTTACGGCAGCCTCTGGTGAGTTGTCCATTTCTGGAAAGATGCCCCATGAACATGGCGGCTGAACTTTTACCTCGGAGTTTTCACAGAAGTAAGAGAGGCGGGTTGATGGACCCCAAAAAAGTAAAATAAGACTGGGAGGAATTCCTGGAGAGAGATGGAAGGTGGTCGGGTCCCTGTCTGGGATTGGGAACGAGGGCACGGGAGATGGCTCTTGGGCCCTGCCCGGTCTGTTCCCCACACTGCTCTGGCACCACCACTGCTGTGCCAGAAACATGAAAAGCAGAGAAACGGTAAACTCCGTTCAGAGCCTGAAGGAAGCAACCTACCACGTCCAGGGCAATGTTTGAGCCCAGCTGAGAGTGAGGCAGGATGGTATCGCAGACAGACATGTCAGCACCTGGGCATTTCCTCCCCGAAGCATGACCCCGCCCACTTCCTCAGGCGCCCACCCCTGAGTTCCCGTTGGATGAAGACAGCCTAGACAGAAGGTTGTTTAAAAAATTTTTTTAATTAATAAAAATTTAAATTTTTTTTAATTTATTTTTTTTCCATAATATTTTATTGTCAAATTGTTTTTTTTTACTTTATAAAGTTTCATATTTTTTTAACATATGCAATTATTTTCCATCATTTACAATACAGTAGTTGCAGTGACACTCAAAACAGAGAAGCAAAGTAAAAAATCAAAACACCAACTTCTGTTTCATGTAATTAGACTTATACAGAAATTAGAAGGTTAAGTAACAACTAGTTAATCACCTAATTTCACAGCTATCTGAAGTGGCAATCGTTATATAGCAGCTTATCTATGATACATTCAAGATAAATGATACAATATATCACTTGTTCATAGGCTACAACACAGCCTGCTTAATACCTTTCCTTAAATTCCACCTCTATACTACAATATGCTTGAGGTCCATGCAAAAAAGTAGCTACATTTTTTTTTAATTAAAAAAAAAAAACTGAGGCCCTAGAGGGAAAGTGTACTCAAGTCATAAGGAATTGGGGCAGGAGTTAAAACAGAATGCAAGAGCCCAGCTTATAATTCCAAAGACTACCTGTTTCAATATAGTATTTCTGTCTTCCCAAAGTGGCCAGAAGCATCCAAGCTGAGGTCAGAGATTTTCCTCCCTTTACCCACTTTGTGTTTGCAATCATGCAGATAACCTCAGGGCAACGTGAGCTTAGCGACCCCATCTGAGAGACTCTTAAGGAACAAAAGTACCATCATCAAAAGACACAGTGGATCACTCTTACCGGATGAAGCAGAATTCATAGACCAGATAGAAGAGTCTTTTAAAAGAAATCTAATAATATGCTAAAAAGGATAGGGGGAAATACTGGAAACATGAAACAATAGTCCACTATGAAGAAAACTCGACTGGTGATATGGAACACTAAAAAATAAAATAAATGAAGTAAAGATTGAGAGTAGAAAGGATAAAATGAACAGGCTAATAAATTGGAATATCAAAACAAGGTACTCTCTAAAAAAGACATAAATACATTGTAAATATAAAAAAATGTTACATGATATGAGTGAAAAGTCATATCATTGGAACTTCACAAGAAAAGAAAATAAATCCATAGAGGGGAGGGAAAACTGGAAGAAATGATTTGGGAATTTCTCAGAAAAAAGAAAAGACCTAAGGACTCAGTGTTAAAACACTTAGAAAGATGCCAAAAAAATGATAAAAGTCCTCAGTGGGAAACATTATAGTGCAAAATATGGCATTAAAAATAAATACGAAATACCCAAAGACTTCAAAGAGTTTATAAAAGTCCATCACATATAAGGGGGGAAAATCAGATTAACACTGAACTTCTCCACAGTAACCCTGGAGACATAAAGTGATATTTTTGAGATGCTCAAGGGAAAAAGAAAGCATTATACATACTTTTCTACATAGCAATTAATTTTTAAGCCCAAAAGTAGAGCAAAAATATTTAACAAAGACCTCTGTAAACATAATTGGATTAAATATTTCAGTAAGAAAAATTTATTATTACCAGGAAAATGTTATTTGATTTAGAAAATGAAGATAAGTAAATTAGAAAATTTTATTCTTGTTTAAATAAATAAGAACTAAACTTTAGATAGACAAAAATTGTATCTATAACAATTTAGGAAAAGAAAAGGAAAAGAAAATGTCTTCTTTGGAAGAAAAATATAGATACTGATAAATTTAAGAAATTGTTAGAAAAAGACAAACGTATGGAGTCCAACTCACTTCACAAAGCTAATTTAACGTTAATTCCAAAACTGAATAAGAATAAGAAAATTACAGACTGATTTCACTTGGGAACATAATGTGAAAACTTCTAAATAAAATAATATCAAACCAACTCCAGCAATGACGTTAAAAATTCTGTTAGGGGGCCCCTGGGTGGCTCAGTCAGTTAAGCATTTGCCTTTAGCTCAGGTCATGATCTCACAGTTCGTGGGTCCGACCCCCACATCAGGTTCTGTGCTGACAGCTCAGAAGGCTGCTTCTGATTCTGTGTCTCCCTTTCTCTCTGCCCCTCTCTCACTTGCATTCGGTTCCCTCTCTCTGTCTCTCAAAAATAAGTAAATAATAAAAAATTGCTAGAATAAACCCTTTTCTCTCTTTTTAAAAGAACTCCTTTTCTTTTCTTCTTCTTCTTCTTTTTTTTTTTTTTCATTTGTTTGTTTTGTTTTTTTTAACTGGATGGGCTCTCTGGGAACCTAACCCTAGCTAGTCCTGAGTAGAAACTTGAACCCATGTTCCATTCCTTGCCTTTTCCTCTTCTAAAATTAGAGAGAGATTACCTATACCAAGTCCTAAACCTTATTTATAAAAATACTTGAGACCAAAAATGAAATGAGTTCTCCTACATTATTGAGCTAATTAATTTTTGGAGACGGATTTAAATCTAGTTTCCTAGGCTTCTGGAACACTATTATTCAGCCTTTCTGCTAATTCTAATTCTTCCTAAGCCTTTATTAAGTAGTGTCCTAACATAGCATTCCCTTCTTATTTATTTATTCTAAAATTGTCCTGGTTTAGCAAAAGCCATCTATATGCTGAAGGAATGAAAATGACTAGCAAACCATCTCTGCCATAAATCCGTCAACAAGAATTTACTGAGTCCCTAATATGTGTATGGAATTGTATTATAAACTAGGGAGACAATGGAATATGAACATGGCTTTTAGTTGAATGAATTTGTAGTCTCCTTGAACAAACAGAATCTACACTGCAGTGCCTTGTGTCAATTGCTTATTTAAGTTTAAGGGCCAAATGAGAACAATGTTCACTTGGATTCTCTGAAGGAAGAGTTCTCTGACCTGGGATGGCCAGGGAATGTTTGCAGGAGCAGACAGGACCTGGGAACTTCTGCTCCTGCCACCGTGGGGACTTCCTGGATGCTTTACCACTTATCCCAAAACAACAAGAAACAGGCTTGGATTTCAAAACAAATCCTTGTTGTGTAGACTTGAGCAAGGGCCACAGTGACATGGGAAATACCTGTGGCACCCATGCCTCGGAGCCTCATTCCATCTTAGACCTCTAGAAGACTGAGTTAAAGGTCAAGATCTTAAAAAAAGAAAAATTGCATCAAAGTTGTTTGTTTTCAAGTTGCTTTTTAAAAGGTCAGCTTTATTAGCGCTCACCTTGATGTGGAAGGTACAGAAATTTCCCCGCTCACGGTTACAGATCCACCATGGGATCAAGACATCTAGCTCTCAGCTTCACACGTCTGTTTCCATCCAGGAGCCAAGCTCAAGGTTCCTGATGATCAGGGAAACAAATGGATGTGCTAATGGCTAGTGACATCTGTGGGCACACCATCTGCAGGGGTGTGCTAAGTTGAAGTGTGAGTATATGTCCTATTTCTGGATATCTAATATGTCAAATTCAGAAAGATGCTTTAAGAAATCTGCACAGACAGACTAGGCCAGAGTTTTCTGTTTACCTATCAGCCCTCCCACCAACAACAGTGATTGAAGCTGGGTCTTATGTCAATGAAAATGCAAAGCTCAATTTTCATAAGGTCTTATTTTTTATTTCCAAGCATCCTATAGTGCTAGTTACCCCTTACAGCAAGTTTTAATGACATAATAGACTGCAGCACTATTGTTGATAATAGATTTAATTGCCCTGGCCTCAAAACTGCTAATTTCACCAGCCATTAAAATTAAAATAATTGTGTAGGCTATGAATCTCTCACCGCTGTGATACCATGAAGTACACAGCAACTAATGGGAGCTCATTGGCAGAAATGAGCATATAGTTCTTGCAAGATGTCTAGGTCCCTTGGGCCTTTTGAAAGATAAATGCTCTCATTAAACAGGCCACGGGCAGCTTCTTGAATGATGTGGCTTCAAGGCTGTCTTTCACATGACCTTGGTAACGCCCTCATATTATGTAGATGATGAGTAAGCTTAAGGTCACTATCACCCTTGAGTACAGAAAAGTGTGGCCATTTCTCTACACTCTCACAAGCATTATCCCTTAAAAAATGTTTGTGAATATTCTGGAAGACACCCTCTGTGTATCAGGATGTGAGTGGAACTTGGTGTTCTTCCCAAGCAGCTGCAAAGAAGTTTCATGATTGTTGGATCTTTATCTCAAATCCCAACATTTTTCATCTCTGCCAAAGAGCACATTAAATCCTTCAGCTGTTCATACTTTTTAATGACTCTGATGTACACAGGGTTCGGAAGACAGAAGAGTCAACTGGAAAAAAGAAATGCAAACTCTGAGACCAGAACAAAAATGATTACTTACAGAATTCAACTGGAAGATCTTAGGCAAAAGAACTAAAGGAAAATGTGGTTAATTTGTCATTCAGCAAAACCGAAGATCTGATGAGGCTATAAGCCTACTATGTATTCACAAAATAAATATGTCAACTTTTATGGCCCTGAGCAGAGAACCTAAAGCTATTTTGAAGGGCAAGGATAAATCTCACTATGGTTCAATTGGGCTTGAGCAATTATTGCCCTACTGACCTTTATTTTAATGAAACAGATATTGAAGGGCCTTTTGTTGGATAAAATTAAAGATCCATGCTGGTGCCACATTCTTGGATCAATAATTGTGTGAGAGAACCCTGGATCCATCTTATGATGCAATGAGCCTGGCTTGCAGAAATTGCAAAATGAGAAAGTCTTCCTGAGAAGAAATCCTGTTTTAAAACAGCTAAAGGGAAGAAATAATGAGCTGAGGGAGTTTCACTTGAAAGATCTTTATTGAGCACCTACTATGTGTCAGGAACTCTCTATAATCTACCTCTTCTAATGCATGTAACAATCCTGCAAAGTGAGTATTTACATCGTTTTCCAGATAAGAAAGTGAGGAGATCAGAAAAACTTGAGGAAGGGCCCAAAGTCTCACAGTTCGTCACGAGGAAACTAGAATTTGAACTCTGAACAATGATTCCAGTGTTTTATGACTTCCATTACACAACACTGCCTCCCACATCCTAGACACATGGCTGGGCTCCGGGAGATACACAGGCAAAGTCCCCCTGCGCTCAACTCACATTCATCTTTCCCCAGTAGGAACTCACAGGGAAGGGCTCACTTGTCCATAATTCAGGAAAGCACAGACATGTGCAGTTTTCTAGACCCAGCTCAAAAGATGTGTTTAATTCCTTCAGAGTACTCTGGTATATATAGAAGTAACCAATACCTAAGATAGCTTGTTTTCCATGTGAAAGTTTAACATCTCATTCTTGATCAGATTTATTCCTGCAAAGCTGTATAAATGTTACGTAAATTTTTCCTTTTCTTTGGCATGGTTTAATTAGGGGCCAGGATTAGGCTAATGTGAGTGAGGCTCTCCACCTGGGCAGAAAATGTAATTTTGAGAAGCAAACTAATCTGTAATCCACCCACTCCTGTGTGACAGGAGAAATATGTATTGAGAAACTGGGAATGATATATTCCTTAATCCATGGTAATTAGTAGATGTTCTTAATTAATATTTTATGAACACATTAGCCAAGATTCACTGAGCACTTGCTATATGTCAAGGCTCCTGCTACCCTCAGGGTTTTCATAAGGAGCAGAGACTCCCTCAGCTGACCTGAGTTTGTCACTAGGAGAGTCAGGAAGCTGAGCCCAACTACACCCTCCCCTGCCTCCATGGCTCTGGGCCGTGCAGAGCAATGATTCCTTCCTACAGTCTGATACCAGCCCAGTGGACAGATTCCAGCCTTCGCTGGTTTGGTAAGACGCTCATTTCATCCGCGAGGCTGAGGAGCCTGTGCTGAGAAAGGGGATGTGGAGACTGTGGATAACCGTCAGTTGGCATTCTCAAGGACTTCTGGTGACATTCAACTTGTGAGGCAAGTACAAAAATGCCATTTCTGGTCCATTGGAGCAAACCGATGCACTGCATGACCACTTAGCAGAGACACCACCCATACACCCTTTATGCTTGATGGGAAAGGGAGAGGAGGGCCATAATCTCCCAAAAAAAAGTCAGAAGCACTTAGCCTGTTGAGGAAAGGCAATAAGTTCCACCGGAAGCTTCCACCACCTCATGCTAGACCCAAGAATATTCCCAGCCATGTCTTAGAGCTCTCATGTGAGATCAGTCACAATGTGACAGCCAGGAGACGTGCTGACAAAGAAACACCGAGCACAGATTCCCTGAGGGTTTAGGTCAGCCTTCATCAAATAGAGGTAACAGTGGAAATGAGTAAAAATAAGTTAGCAGCTAATGCAACAGAAACCACACATGGAGACATGGTGTGTGCTGGCTGGAACAAAACCCAAATCTACAGCTGGTTGGTGACTGCAAAATGAAAGGGAGGGGAAACCCTGCTTCTGCACTATATCACTTCCTCCGTGAGGGTAAGAAATGTTGGTGAGCCAAGCTATTTTTTTAGGAGAAAAGATTTAACTCAATTTGGAAATCTCAGAAAAGCTATGAAAATTAGAAGGCTTTCTTGGGGGTGGCGGTATGGCAGAAGGTAGGATTTTTGTTTTACCACATTACTAATGTTTTTATTTGGATATTAGCTGTGCTCCCAAGCATTAGATCTTTGACAGAAATGATCAGAATATGTAAGGAGGTATTTCTTGTTTGCCATTTAAAAGAATGTTTAATGCTTATTTACTTTTTGAGAGAGAAAGAGAGCAAGACAGAGTGCAAGGAGTGGGAGAGGCAGAGAGGGAGGGATACACAGAATCTGAAGCAGGCCCCAGACTCTGAGCTGGCAGCCCAGAGGCAGATGCAGGGCTCGAACTCATAAACTGTGAGATCATGACCTGAGATCATGACCTGACCAGAAGTCAGATATTCAACTGACTGAGCCCCCAAGACGCCCCTCTTATTTGCCATTTGTAAATGACAGCGAGGCTGTGGAACCTCTTGTTGGGAATGATTTACAGTAATGAGCAGATAGTTGCATGGGATTTATTTCAGATTCCGTAATGTGCACACAGCCTCTGGGAAAGGTGGCATGACAAGGGGCTGAGCACAGGAAATGAAATTGGTTCAGAAGCTAACGCTGCAGAAAGGTGTAGGAACAGATCTGTGCTAAGAAGAGAGATGCTCTTGAGGCCTGGGTAAGCCAGGGGACACAACGTTAAAATGATTTCATTGCTCTTACCTTTTTGTTTCCTCCTCCTCTTTTTTTTATCCTTCCTTTGTCTCCATGGCTCCCTGGGCCATGTTCATTTTGATTTATGGTTTATTTCATCCTTTCTATCCTATATTGTTCTCATTTTTCATCATTCTGTCATTTCCCTAATCCTACCCTTTCAGTGTGATGAATCTGATTTTTTAAAATTCATTTCAAACAAAGCATTCCTTTGTAATCTAGTGACCTTTGCATAATTTCTGAAGTCAATACTTTTTAGTATAGCAGATTCATTCCTGCATTAACCATTGAGCTGATTCAGCACCTATAGCAAGCCAGATGTGTGGTCAGATCAATAAAGTGATAGTTTTCTGTTTGAATGCTTTTTACCAACATGGGCCAATCTGAGCCCTCTAGGGTGTATCTAGTTAGGGATGTATTGTGGAATCATTTCTGGACTAGTTTATTCAATTGCTACTCAGCCCAGCTACACGTTTTTACTGAACTGAGCACTCTTTTTTTTTTAAGTTCTTAAAAAAATTTTTTTAATTTATTTTTGAGAGACAGAGAG
>NC_043704.1:58502192-58520243 GCF_006229205.1 Suricata suricatta
TGTTTGAATGCTTTTTACCAACATGGGCCAATCTGAGCCCTCTAGGGTGTATCTAGTTAGGGATGTATTGTGGAATCATTTCTGGACTAGTTTATTCAATTGCTACTCAGCCCAGCTACACGTTTTTACTGAACTGAGCACTCTTTTTTTTTTAAGTTCTTAAAAAAATTTTTTTAATTTATTTTTGAGAGACAGAGAGCAAGAAGGGGAGGGGCAGAGAGAGAAGGAGACACAGATTCCAAAGCAGGCTCTAAGCTCTGAGCAAGCTGTCAGCACAGAGCCTGACATGGGGCTCAAATCCACAAACTGTGAGATCATGACCTGAGCCGATGTTGGACACTCAACTGACTGAGCCACCCAGGTGCACTTAAGTTTATTGATTCTGAGAGAGAGAGAGAGAGAGAGAGAGAGAGAGAGAACCAGTGGGGAGGGACAGAAAGAGAGGGGAACTGAGGATCCAAAACAGGCTCTGTGCTGACAGCAGAAAGGCAGATGTGGAGCTTGAACTCACACACAAACTGTGAGATCATCACCTGAGCCAAAATTCAATGCCTAACCGACTGAGTCACCCAGGTGCCCCCTGAATTGAGCAGTCTTTATAGGAGGCACTAAAAAGAGAAAAGAGGCCTTTTTAACATGGTTATCGAATGAGAAGGAGAAGAGGCATTAACAGTCCACCCCTTTATTCTCCCATTACTGACCTAATGCAGGACCATCTCATCTGAACACCTGCCCCTTGGTATTGGTATGGCTGACAACGGGTGATGTATTAACGGCCCCTCCTGGACCATGATTCAGACATACTGCACCATCCTTCCTCCTTCTTCTCACCGCAGAGGAAAAGAGAGTCAGAAGATACAGTGGAGTATCAGGATAACATCTCGATAATCTGGTCCGAACACTACCTGCAGTGGCCCCAGACTACGGCTGGGCTCTAGGAGTTGTCCAGTGCTGTTCACTGAAAGTAAGTTTATTCTGTTGAGAGCAACAATGTTCTACAGATCTTGTGGGGCATTATGGGCTTAACTATGTCACCCCAAAAGATAAGCTGAAGCCCTCATTCCCTCTACCTCTGAACATGACGTATTTGGAAATAGGCTTATTGAAGACCATTTGGTTAATGTGAGGTCATACCAGAGGGGAGTGGGCCCTTAGTCCAATATGACTGGTGTCCTTGTAAGAAGAGACACAAAGACACATAAAGGGAAAATCCGATGTGACAATAGTGGCAGAGACTGAGTTGCTGCAGCTGAAAGCCAGGATGCTCCAGAGCACTGGCCACCATCAGAAGCTAGGGAGAGGCAAGAAAGGACTTGACCTTGCATATTTCAGAGGGAGCGTGGTTCAGCTGACACCTTGATTTGGGACTTCCAGCCTCCAGAACAGTGGAACAATCAAGTTCTGTTGTCTTAAGTCCCCCAGTTTGTGGTACTTTGTTATGGCGGCCCCAGAAAACTAATACACTGTGTGTGCCAAGAACGCAAGGTCCTAACTGCTCTCTGTCTTGGCCGTTTCTCTGGGTGTGTTTCCAGGGAGCAACCTTAAAGGGTGAGGTAATATCTCCACCTTGGACCATGGACAGTCTTGCTTCTTGTTTGCTATACAAATAGTGGGTTCTCCAAGCTCAATGCTCCTCAGCGGTGACATAAGTCCACTGTATTCATCTGACCCATGTTGTGTCACTCCCAAGGGACTCTGGGAAAGAGTAACTGATGCTAACATGCTGCTTGTAGAGCCATGAACTGTATATCTTCTGCCACCATCCGTGTAATAGTAATGAATGTTAGTAAATAAGGTGAAGCCAATCCTGGACACAGCTGATTTCTGAAGGGGCTATCACCCACAACCCCAAAGGCGATTATGTTGCAGTGGTTCCTGTTTTCAAGGAACTTGGAGACAGGATATAGATATGACAAGAGAAATAACCAACAGACAACATAAGAGCTGCCACATGTAGTGTGTGATGAATTATTATAACATTATTTAAGTCTTAAGTGCTGCTACATCCAATAAAGGCTTTCATTTAGGGAGAAGAGGAGAGTGCTGCAGGCTGGGGTAGAAATCCGTGCAGGTGAGCTACAAGTGGAATCTTGAAAGTGGTTAGAATTTCAGTAGTAATGTGAACTGGGGGTGCAAGGTTCAGAGGTGTGGGCTGTTGCTCTCAGCCTCCTCTATGATTCTATAGCATCTTGTTGATACCTCTTTGATAGCATCTATTACATAACATTGTGATCTGCACTTTGCATGTCTCTTCCCTCTATTGAGAGGTTTTTAAGGGCAGTGATATACAGTTTTTAAGTTTTATGTGCTTAATTTGGGGGGTGGCAAGAGAGAAGGAGAGAGAGAGAATCCCAAGCAGGCTCCCTGCTGTCAGCACAGAGCTCCACACAGGGCTCAGTCTCATGAACTACAAGATCATGACCTGAACTGAAATCAGGAGTCAGATACTTAACCAACTGAGTTACACAGGTGCCCCTTGGGCAATGATAGATTTTATTCACATAAAAATATTTGGCATCTGCTACATAGTAGGCATATAACAAGTGCCAGGTAAATGATGATGGCTGGATAAATGGATGAATTAAAGATTGAAAATACATGATTTCAAGAGTCGATTTAGTGGATGTGACAGGAGGACAGAGGAGGTACCTGGCACCACACTGAGGAAGACCTAGAATGACTGCCTGGGGGCACTGAAAAGGAGACCGGGCTGTCATTGTTAGGATGGAGGTGATATTAAAGAGTTATTTTAGGAAATTTTATTTAGTAGTGATGTGCCCATGAGGGATGAGCCCAGAGGAAGGAAGCCAGGTTAGGGGCTTTTTCAATAGTCTAGATATAGAGGGTCCCTAAGATGAGCCATTATTGCTTCATTTTTTAAAAAAGATTCATGTGATATGACAAAGAGGATTAGGACTGTGGTCCATGGAGTCAACAGGGAAAGGGAAGCCAGGATGGCTGTCCTGTCATTTTATCACAGCACATGAAGGGTGATAAGGTTAAATGGCTGGCTGGCTTCCAGGCTCCTGCACTGCCCTGTGATGCCTCAGCCTCACTCCCCACTGCAGACAGCTTGGTGATGAGTGGGGATCCGATGGCGACTTTGCACTTGGCCATTTTTCATAATAGAGAAGTGGGTCCTAAGTAGTAGAAATGAACTTTATCAGTTGCTGGGGAGCTGGCCTCTCCTATCATTAGGCAAGGAAAGAAATGGCACCTGCTAAGTGTCATCTATGCCAGGGGCTTCTATGTTTCTAGACCTTCTGATGTGCCAGGCTTGAAACTCAATAGGAGGTTGAAACTTTAAAAATGTTTTTGTGTGGGGACACCTGGGTGACTCAGTCAGTTAAGCCTTGGACTCTTGATTTTGGCTCAGGTCACAATTTCATGGTTCGTAAGGTGGAGTCCTGTGCTGATAGTGCTGAGCCCATTTGGAATTCTCTCAACCCCCTTCTCTCTCTGCCCTTCCCTCCGTGTGTAGTCTCTGTCTCTCAAATTAAATAAAAATGTTTTGGAAGGCACTTGGGTGGCTCAGTTAGTTACACATCTAACTTCAGCTCAAATCATGATTTTACAGTTTGAGTTCAAGCTCCGCCTCAGGCTCTGTGCTGACAACTCAGAGCCTGGAGCCTGCTTCGGATTCTGTGTCTTCCTCTCTCTCTGCCCATTCCCACTCACACTCTGTCTCTCTGTCTTTCTCAAAAATAAGTAAATATTAAAAAATAAAGTAAAGATGTTTTTGTGGGTTGAATTGATGTGTTGGGTCAGTCATGTGCTCTCAGTGACTTCTGCTGAATTCAGTGGGAAGTATTTCTCCTTTACTCAAGGTCATTGCACACTTGTCTACATAGTTGGTCACCTAGCAGACAGCGAAGGGACTTTTGTTCCTGAGAAAGGAATAGAAATCTCTTCACTGTCTTTCAGTGTTTACGATACGAAGCACCCGTCTATATCTGGCCATTGCGATTGTCTTTGATCATGTGTTCTGGAACTGAAGGAAGGGGCTCTGTACCAAAACTTCCATGCCAGTAAAGACAGTAAGAAGATGGCTATGTGCTTGGCCATTAAGAGTTTATCTTGCATCCCAGCTTTCTTTGCCATTGTCTTTCAAAACCAATGGCTTCTCTAGAGTATTTGACCCCCAGAAATGACCATTCCACAGTCCTCCAACATTGTATCAAGAAAAATTTCAAATATACAGTTGAAAAAATTCTATAGTATGAATAATATGTATTCCCACACCTAGATTCTACCACTAACATTTGTTTTCTTTGCTTTATCGTATATCTGTCTATCTAAAGTGGATCATTTTTTCACACCCTCTTCTTTTATGCAATGAAAATCATTTCAGTAATGATCACAAAGTAAAATGAATAATAATAGCCAGAAAAAAACAGTGAAAATTTTTGCTCAACTTTTTATGTATAATCATACTAGTAAAAAATAGTTAATAAGATAAATATTGCATAAAAATATTATATAAAAATGTTACACTTTGTCGTGTCCCGCCCCAGCCAGCAGGGCGGAGAATCGTCGCGGGTTCTTTTCCTGAGGGGGGGAGAGAAAAAGGGGGGCAGGAGAGGGAGACGCAGAGAGTAAAGACAGCACTCACGGGTTCCGATCAGGTGAAAGAGAGAGAGAGCTTTATTCAGAAAACTGTCTCTTATGAAGGTTTCAAGGCCGGAAAACAAAGCAGCTGACCAAGGTCAGTTACCAGGTAAACAGAGTCAAATGAATATCCAAAGAAACACCCAGATTTGCCTCAGCAATGCTGGGAAGGAGGGAGTTAGCACTGAATAATCCAAAATACGGTTTTGATCTTTTGTGCACCTTGGCCACTCCACGTCTTGCCCAGCATGACAGACGCCAAAGTTATTTTGACCAGAAAATGGCAGTCTCCAGCCTCTAGATGCAAATCTTGTTTACTGGTTCACTCTCCGGGGAGTGATAATCCTTGCCTGAGGCAGACAGAAAACTTGGCAGCCCCCGACAACACTTTACTATTGACACCCTGTATGCCTGTTTTAAATTTATAATATAAATTAACTCCAAGTGGTCACATGGATTATCAAAAATTAAATAATTGAAGTTCACTCCTTTATCTTCACCATGGGGCTATTCTTGCTTACATTAAGGAATATGTTGCCTGGCCGTCTCAGTTGGTAGAGCATGTGACTCTTAACCTCATATTGATCATGAGTTCAAGCCACACATTGGTCATGGAGCACACTTAAAAAAAGTGATACTAAATGCAGGAATATGTAGCCCCACAGAATTTGTTGGTGACCCCAAGAATCTGCAAGTAAGTTCAAATGATTCTAGAGCATTAGAAACTTATTCTTTGCTCCTGGAATAAGCATGTGTCACTGAGTCCTCCTGGGTTTGAGACCAACTGTACAAATGAGAGTTCTGTCCATTAACTTCTATATGACTTTCATTATTTATTGTAAGATGAGAATAAAAATGTGCTTATTTGAAGCTTGTATATATATATATTATTAAAACTCAGTGGTAATGGTGGCAATCGTTTCAAACTAATACCAATCAAATCTTTTTTTCAGGGAGGAGTATTTTACTGTTTAGACATTGTTTAGAATGTCTTTAGGGATGCCTGGGTGACTCAGTTGGTTGAGCATCCAACTCTTGATCTCAGCGCAGGTCATGATCTCATGGTTTGTGGGTTCAAGCCCTGTGTTGGGCTCTGCACTGACAGTGTAAAGCTTGCCTGAGATTCTATTTCTCCCTTTCTCTGATCCTCCTCTGTCATGCTCTCCCTCTCTTTCTTTCAAAATAAATAAATAAATTTTAAAAAGAATTAAAAAGAAGACTTCAGCTGCCTTTCTGGTTGTTACAAAATTCTGTGCATACTGTGCAGACTCGAGTGATTTGCCACCTCTTCCCACTGATGGTAATGTCAAAGAGAAACATCTGGACACAGTGAAAGGCTATAAAGACAGATTGTATGCAGTACTGTTGCGATAGGGGAAAGAGACTTCAGAGTGGAACTTAGTTCAATTCCAAATACAGCGAAGGGAGTTGGTGATTTATGGTCAATGAAGAGAGTAAGGAGACCAGTAGGTGAAAAATCACTAAGACATCAAGCACAGGGAGATCCTTGCTAGAGGCAGCCCATGGATTTACATGCCCAGGGTGGGGTATGAGGAGCTTGATCAGGTCTGAAGGGGGATCAGATATCAAGGGGGGGGGCAATCCTCACTAAACTGACGTCAGGATTCTTGCTACAATTGGGCAGGCTGAGGACAGGGCCCAAGGATGGGGCCTCATCAAAAAGAGGGATCAGAGAAGCCTGCCTCGGGGCTGACTCTCAAGGAGAGAGTCTGTCAGTGGCCACTGCCCAGACAACTTACTTATACTTACTTACTTATACTTATACTTACTTACAACTTACTTATACTGGTGAAATGAGTCGCTCTAGAAATAAGAGAAATAAAAGAGAAAAGAGGAGCAATTAAAGCAAGCTCTAATTTTAGATTTCTCAGTCGTACCATTACAAAGAATTATTAGTCAAAAGTGTTATTAATAAAGGCACCTGGGTGGCTCAGTTGGTTAGGCGTCCAACTGCGGCTCAGGTCATGGTCTCACAGTCCATAGATTCGAGCCCCACATCAGGCTCTGCTGACAGCTCAGAGCCTGGAACCTGCTTCTGATTCTGTGTCTCCCTCTCTCTCTGCCTCTCCCCCGCCCACTCTCTGTCTCTGTTTCTCAAAATAAAATAAAGATAAAAACAATTTGGAAAAAAAGTGTTATTAATAAATTGCAAAGACAGGAAGTGAATTTGTAAAACATGACATAGTTTGTCATTCTGTCTTTACCTGATTAATATTTGACCTCTTTCAGCAGGCAGTTTCTCGTGTGTTTTCTTATGAATGGTCCTTGAGTGACATTGGAGTTTGTGTCTGGAGCAGTGCTTCTCTTCTAAATGGCCACTAATCAGCTTTCCATTAATGCCCAGTGCTCATGGGAAAGCTTGTCTGTGTCACAGAGATGAGCTGTGTAATGCGTGAGCCAGCCTCGCTTTTCCCTTCCCTGTCTGCTGAGGACAATGCCCCTCACGACTCTCCTCCTCTCCCTACCCTTGAACCTAATTCAGGTTGGCACAGGCAAGAATGGGGGAGAGGAGTGGGGAAATTTTCATTTGAAAAGGCCCAGGTTTACTGAGGACTCCCAGGGGTCCAGGAGTAGAAAAAAGCCTAAAGCTGCACAATCCAGAGCAGAATTGGAAGTGAGGCTTCTGGAACCATCTTGGGTCTGAGCAAGAGAAATGGGAGTGTGAAGATTTCTAAGAAGAGCTGAGTGCTATAAGTTAGATCTCTTAGTATTCTTTAGAAGATGTAAATTAGAACATTTTATTTTATTTTATTATTTTATTTTAGAGATAGAAAATGTGTGCCAGTGGGAGAGAGAGGAAGAGGGAGAGAGCAAGAGAATTCCAACCAAGCTCCCTGCTCAACACAGAACTCTATCCCCCAATCCTGGGTTCATGACCTGAGCTGAAATCAAGAGTTCGATGCTCAGCCGACTAAGCTGCCCAGGCTTCCTTCCCAATTTTTTTTTTAAACTTGATTTAACTTCTCATCTCTGTTATCTATTTTATAACCAGAAGGCAACATTTTAATGACTTATAAATGTTTTCAGATTGTTGGACTCTGTCCTTGTGAGGCAACCTTGCCTTGAGGCTCGGCTCTGAGGGCCTGACTTGTACAATCACATTAAGAAATTTGGGGGTCAGGGTGCCCGGATGACTGCTAGGTCCCTTTAACACTCACTATATAGCAATGAGGCAGCTTCAGTTTCTGAACTGAGCCCAGTAGAGGTAAATTGATTCCTTCCCTCTGAAAGCTAGCTTCAACGCAGCTACCAATTCTTCTTAAGCTAGAATGTTAGGGGATAAAAACTGGCTTTGAGACACCTGTGGATACTCATATATAGAAAACCTAACCATGGACAAAGAAAACACTGATGTTTCATCCAAACCTGCCGAAGTGAATGTAAGTACAGTGTGGGAAGCCTTCTCTCTCACTTGAATGTCATTTTTGTTGACCTTGTTAGTAAAATGAGACCATGTTACTTTATAAAAATAAAGAGAGCAATAATAACATACTTTATCTTCTTAGAGCACTTAATGGATTTTACCAATGTGAGCTCATTTCAAAGTACTGTACTTGGCAATTGATTTGCAACTGTTTTTCTAAAACTCCAGGGAAATTGTACTGATCGCTACACAAATTCCATGTTAAAATTTAATCAGTGCTAACTGAGACTGCCTATAATGTGTTCCTGCACTTAAAGACCCAACCTTGGTCTTGTCAGTTCTACATGTGCCAGCATTTCTGTGTGTTTCCCTTTTGTACTTCTTTGGTGGAATATTTGAAAGTAGTTTGATACCATAGTTAACTCATCCTGCAATAGAACATTTTTCTATTTAGGAACACCATCTGCATGCCTGCAGGACCTCACATTGAATGAGGTCTGGTCTAGTTCAATTTCACCAGGAGGGGTGCAAGCGACATATCACTCGAGGGGTTGAGAAGGGTGTTTGACAAAAAGAATGAGGGGGCCATTAATAATTCAGAATGTAGTTGGTTACATATTATCACATTAATTGACAGGGTTAAAGACTAGAAGACATGGACTTTGAAGAAAAGAGTGAGGAAGAATAAGAGAATGAGAGAACTCTTCCGAAACCTCGAAAGAGAGATTATTTCTTTGAAATTGGTGTTCTAGATGGTTACCTTTAAAAGAATGGGTGGTTAAAAGTTATTTCATCATTGGATTTAGTTACCCTGACATGTATAAATCTCTCCTTCAAAGAAGCTAAACTCTTTCATACATTATTAAAGGATTCACAGCATCAGATAACAGAGGGTAGAGGAGAAAAAAATGAGGAGGGGAACAGTTGAATAATGCATTTTTTCCTCTTGCACATAACACTCTGCACATCACACTAAAACCTATAGTTTTCCAAGTCCTCTATTTCATTCTTTATTTTTTTAAGTGTATTCATTTATTTTGAGACAGAGAGAAAGAGAGAGAGGGCACACTCCAGCCAGAGGAGGGGCAGAGGGAGAGGGAGAGAGATAATCCCAAGTAGGCTCCTTGCTGTCAGCACCCAACTCCGTCTCCATCTCAAGTACTGGGAGATCATGACCTGTTCCGAGATCATGACCTGAACCCAAATCAAGATACAAATGCTTATCCAACTAAGACACCAAAGAGCCTGCCTCTATTTCATTCTTTATTTTCAAATAATTCTTTCATTTGCCATTGAGAAACTGAGTCCCTGGTCATTTCGTTGACTGTCTTAACAGTGCACGCATGGAAGGAACTGGTTTCTATTCCATAGCCCTGCACGAACCAGAGCATTATCATCCTTAACTTTCTTTCTAACACCAAGTCAGGAAGCCATAAGTAAGCAATCAATTTGTTTCTATGGGGAATTGACTTATATTCTTATTTGCAGTCCTGTCTCAGCCAGAAGAAATTTATGGTGCGGAGAAAAGCAATATAATACGAACATTAGAAACACGCTCCCATAGCTGCGCTGTGCATACAGAAAATAACCCTCATAGATTCCTGACCCCTGGCCTTCGGGTACTCTGGTTTACCCTCCACGAAATTCAGGTTCATCTTCTACAGCATCTACTTAGCACAACCGGGGAGTTGAGGAGAGGATCTGGGAACTGTTTCAATGGGGTTCATGTAATGTCTGATTTTTCTGATCTTAAGTGCACAATTTAATGTGAGTCCACTTATTACCCTTACATAAATGATTTGACTGATATGTATAGGTCTTCTAGCACTAATATTCTCCTGACTGGGTGGTTCCAAATGTGCTCTAAAATAATATCTCTTTTTTTCCCCATTTTATTTCCTTCTTTTTCTTTTCTTTCTTCTTCTTCTTCTTCCTCTTCTCCTTCTTCTTCTTCTTCTTCTTCTTCTTCTTCTTCTTCTTCTTCTTCTTCTTCTTCTTCTTTAAGATATCCAATATCTCAGTTCAGGTGGTCAATGCCCAAGGGAAGTTACCAGGTAGACGAGCACCTCGACCTCGAAAACCCATCGGCAAAGTCAAACTAAAGAAGCAACCCAAGAATAAAGCTCCCTTCTGGAATGTCCAGAACAAAATAATTATCTTCACAGTTTTTCTATTCATCCTAGCAGTCATAGCCTGGACACTTCTGTGGCTCTACATCAGTGAGTGAAATTCTGTGTTCCTTTGGGGTTAGGGTTTGTCCTGTGGGGTCCACATTGGCGGTGTAGACCCAATCTTCCCCTGGGTGTGTCTGATGGAATTTCCCAAGTTCCCTGCCTGATAGCCATTCCCAAAACTGTTGAAGTTTTATGGTGGAAGAAAGCAGCATTGTCTCTCCCATTTTTACTTTCATCACTGCTGCTTTCTTTCCACAGGAGAGCAGAAGGAGCAGAGATGGGGATTAGGATGACCAGAGCTGAGAAGGATGCTCACGAGCTTTGGACTAGTTCAGAACTGGCATGCATCTTTAGCTTTAAGAAATGAATAGAATTCTAAGCTGTTTCATTTCCTCATTCCACCCACTGCTTGTTTCTAGGCAACTTCACATTCCCAGCTCCTGGAGCTTCCTTTTCCTCACGTGTATTTCTCTCCACTGTTGTTTTTGTCGATTGGATTGGTTATGTTCTTGTCTAGCTGACTGATCCATTTGGACAGGAGTACTTATCCATGCAATAACTATAGAATATGTTGACTTAATGCTAAGCTTCCAACCCAATACATGTTAATATGTTTGATACAAGATATGTGTACACTCAAATATTTTAAAAATTGATTGTGAAGCAAGTTTTATAAGTAAAGAATTATGAATATTTTATTGAACAGTTCAGATCACTTACACATATACAAACCAATTACTTATAATTTGTGTGACATAATGTAAGACATCAGACATACCAAGATATATCTCTCACCTCCAAAAAGCTCACAGAGGCATTTTCTACTTTCAGAAAACCCACAGTTCAGTGATGCAGAGGGGGCGTGAATTGAATTTGTGGTGTTTTGTTTTGTTTTTTGCTTGAGCAAGTACTTTGCAATCACAGAAGATTGCAATCACTCTAACCTGCCTGGGTATAGAGTCCAGAGATGGCTTTATGAACTGGTTATTCAAAATTAATTTCCCTCATATCTGGAGTGTGCCTGCTGTGAGTTGAGTCCTGTGATAGGCATGGAAACACAGTGGTAAAGACAGGTACTCTATCTTCTAGGAGCTCACAGACTAGTGAAGGAAGTCAAGTCAATGGACAATCAAGACAAACACAAAACAGACAACCTCAACCCACAACAAACTAACTTATTTTCCATCAGTTCTCTGCTGGCCCTCAATCAATACACTCACATTGCCTTAGCGTTTTTATATAAAGTTCTGGAATGTCACTGTGTAGAAGCATTTTATTGGCTGTGTTAAAAATCAGAGAAGGGGATTTCAGGAAGACAAAGCAGTCTGAGGAAAGGGAAACCGGTATGAACAACTGAAAATTGTACAATAAACAACAGTGTTGTGACCGTGCAGGGTGTTGTATGTTGGGCTGAGCTAAAGAGTTTGGTAAATGTAATCTAGTTCAAGGCTAAATCGATCTCACTTGTTGTTATCCTTACCCTTGAGTCTGGATAACACCATTATAAGAAGAATATGTGAGCTTTATATAGAAGGCATGTCTTTCAAATTTTAGAGTCTGCAACAACAACAACAACAAAGATCTATGAAGCACTTCCCTGTTCAAATTAGGCATCAAAATGGTTATTGCTTTCTATGTGAGGCTAACAAGTCAAGGTGATCCATCCATGGTCACATAGCTTGAAAGAACAAATCTAGGACATCTGCTCATGCCTTCTGCCTCTGGGCCCCTTCATGTCCCCACAGACTCACTCCACTGCATGGGGCTAATGTGGTCCTCACACAGGGAGGGTGCTTCGGGTAGCTCACAAAGGCACACCTTCTTACTAATCCAGCCATTGCTTACATAGTGTTTCCATGTGCTGGGCATTGTGCTGGGAGACACTATCCTCCGTCTTTCTTCCTCTTCCACTCTTCCTCTCCCCTTTCCTTCCCACAAACATGTATTGAGCTTCAAAGCTACATAAGGGGTGGAGGAACAAAAAGAAATTACTGTCATCCTTAAAGGACACACCAACATAAGTTATGACCCAGTGGGACATGTGTCACAGGAGAGAAATGTACCATGGCCATGGGAGCCTGGCGAATGGTGCCAGCTAGGAGTAAGACCTTGCTAACAAAATGCTAAGGCAGAAAGAAGAGTCCTTCATTCCCCTTCCACCCCCCAGGCTATTCTGGGTTGCTCTAAGACAAAGCAGAGCCAGCAGGGTCCTTCCTGAATTGTCAGTCCTTCGGGCCAGACTCCCAATCTCACAGTCCTCACTGGGCAGAGTATTTGAGCAGGAGTGACCACTGGGCTGAGAACGCCGCTTTGTGCTCCCCAGGAAGGGTGATTTTTCATGCACTACACAGAGCTGAAGACCAGCCTCGCACCCTATGCAGCAGCCGAACAACTCCGATAGGGAGGAACCCCGGGGGAACTCACTGAAGGTCAGCTGGGGGGCACTTCCCACTTGTCACTCTGTGTTCCCTTCACCTCAGAGTTTGACACTATCCATTTCTTACCTCCTTACCTTCTACAGACTCAGGATCCATGAAACCTGCATACGCTCTGCTTGACCCCCTAGTGACTCTAGGACAAGTATAAAATCAAAGAGGTAGATCTTTTACCTTGCAATCTGTTTTGTAAATATTTGCCAAGAGAGAACAGACTATCTGAAGAGATATGGTGATCACTGCTGATGGAAGTGACGTTATTAACTACATTTAGAGCTTCATTGGCTGTGAAGCAGTCACATACGTAGCTGCCTAATAAAACATTGTAGGGTTCCAATATAGACACAGATCAGACAATGCCTTACAGTCACAGGGATGGGAAAGCCCCCTACTCATTTCTCTCCTGTCTTCCAGATAAGACAGAAAGCAAAGATGCTTTTTACTTTGTTGGGATGTTTCGCATTACCAACATTGAGTTTCTTCCTGAGTATCGACAGAAGGAGTCCAGGGAATTTCTGTCCATGGCTCGGACTGTGCAGGAAGTGGTGAGTTGGTGGGGAGGTCGTGTGAGAGGCCAGGGAGGGTGGGGCAGGGGATGAGGGGTCCGGTGGAGGGGTCACAAGTGTCACAGGTGAGAGGAGTGGACGGAAGAAGTCAAAGGCAAACTTAGGATTTAGCTTATCTTGGCTATAATTGGTTATTTACAGAGTTGCTAATTTATTTGGTAACTTATTTATTTTATTTATTGCGAACATAAGAACAAATGGCTCTCTGAGCTCCAGGTTTTCCCATCTGTAAAATAAAGGAATTAGATCGGGTGATCTTTAAAATGTCTTCCAGAACTAAGATTACATGCATACTGATTAATTTTGTGAGCTCTGCACATCTATCTCAACCTCAGCACAGTGGAATCTCTTTACTTAAAAAACAAAAAGCTTTCTCATTATAAAACTAATATGTATTTAACCATAAAAAATGTTTTAATTCAGAAAATTATGAAAAGGATCATTAAAATTTTCTTTAACATCATCTCCAGAGATAGAGCCCCTTTCCATTCTGGTCCACATAGACATAAAGGATAACGTGATATCAAAATATTTTAGATATGCATTTTTATAATCTGACTTTTTCCTTTTAATATTAGGTTGCATGTTTCTATGTAAGTAAATATTCTTTTTTTTTTAATTTTTTAATGTTTATTCATTTTTGAGAGACAGAGTGTGAGTGGAGGAGGGGCAGAGAGAGAGGGAGACACAGAATCCGAAGCAGGCTCCGACGCGGGGCTCGAACCCACGAACTGTGAGATCATGACCTGAACTGAAGTCTAATGCTTAACCTACTGAGCTACCCAGGCACTCCATTAAATATTCTTTAAAAAACAGAAGTTTTCATAGCTACAAAGTTAGCTAATCCCTTCTTATTGGATATTTGTCTTCCATTTTTTGCTACTCTGGGTAATGCCATACAGAACTGCTACATGGGTTGTGTATATCTGTGATTACTTCCTTAGCAGAGCTCCTAAAATAAAAATATCTATTCTTGCTACATATTACAAACTAGAAAGCTTCTGCCAGTTTGTATCTGCATAGTAATGGAGGGGGTGGTCTACACAGAGGCACCCCTAATGCAGTGACAGGCACGTTGTGTTGTAGACCGGGGAAAGGTTGTGGGAGAGAACAAGCAAAAACAACAGTGGGCACAGTGGCTCCCATTTGCTGAAGGCCTTCTATGTAGGGGTGTGTGGATAAATACTTCACCTTTAAATTATGTCAGTTATTCATCAAATTAGCCCGAAGTTTCTTGGTAAGCACTCTGATCACTTTCAGAGAAAGAAAGAGAGAGAAGGACAGAAGGAAGTGTTACAAGATTTTTTACCTCAATAGCTGGGATTTTTTATCTCACTGCTTCAAAGAATGAAGAGATGGACACAAAATGAACAGCAGGAAAAGTTTCTTAGAGTATAAGATTAGAAAGAGTAGTGTGAAAGCTCTCTTTGCATAGAGGGGACATTGGAAAGTTAATGCCTGCCAACAATAGTCAAGGGTCTTTGTTTTATGAGGTTTTGCCCCCCCTTCCCCTCCCTCTGGTTCCTTCTCAGGTCCTACCCTTATTGGCCTGATAACTCTAGATGCTGTGTTGTCCATTCCTGATTGGCTCGTTTCCATTGTATGAGGGGTGGTCTATGGCCACATCATTCCTTATGGGTCACATGTTTTATAGTCTACTTATTTTTAGTCACGTCTTTTTGTCAAATTCCTGAGGAAACCTGAGGGGGAGTAGGTGATGTCGGTTACATTCTTAAAAGCAACCTTATGCCCCAGGGGCTTTGCTGTGGTCAGATACTCCCAGCATTGTTCCAAAATATGTGTTTTTCCCCACCCAGGGACGTCAGGTCTATCCTTTCCCTCTCCGCCTACTGAATTCTAGCTTCTCCTATCATAGATATCATAGAAGGAAGGAAGGAAGGAAGGAAGGAAGGAAGGAAGGAAGGAAGGAAGGAAGGAAGGAAGGAGGAAGGGAAAGAGGAAGAGGAAGAGAAAGAGAGAGAGAGAGAAAACAGTGGGTGCTCGGCAGGTTTAGGTAACATCCTGTGTTGCATAGTGAATTTAAACCCTGCAGTTAGATGGATGATTTTGCCATTAGGTAGGAAGAGGAATATAGGAGTGTAGGATTTAATAGATGGAGGCACAGACGAGAGGAAAGAGACCAAGTTATGCGGCCAAGAAAGCCTTTATTGGGATCTGCGATTCCTGGGCGAGGTTCCATGACCCCGGGAGTGGGGAGTCAGGGAAGTCGCCCCTGGTTTGGGAAGGGCAGTGTTTTTATGGGTGAGGGGGTTCCGGGTTTGATCTTGGGAGGGCAGATTATCAAATAAGGGCATTTCAGGGATGTGGCTGGGTGGAATAGGTTGCCTCCTCTGTCAGGGTGATGGGAAGCTGGAGCTTCATGATTGGCTGTTTTCAAACTGGAGGGGGACATTCCAGGTCTGCAGGGGAGGGGTGGGGGTCGTCGGTGCATGGTGTTTTTCTCCAACCCACAGCAAAATGGCCACTCGGTCGCCTTTTTAAGGTAACTCTTACAAGGAGGAGATTTGGCAGAGACTCAATTTGGGTATAGGAATGCTAAGAAAGGACAAAGAAGGTAAACTGAAATCGCTCTCCTTTAGATCCAATGATGGCATATTTTAAAAGAGCTGGGTGTTTCCCTAGAGACTGCAGAGTTGAAAGGGGGAAGGTGAACCTGGCCATGGGCACCGCTGCCCCCTAGTGGCTAATACAGCAATGTGCCCTTAAGAGTTTTCCATGCTGTGCATTGTTAGAAAAGAGGTTGGATTAAATCCTTTGTAAATGCACTTAAATACGTTTGATTTATTAGTTGTGGAGAAAATTAACCTTTGGAGTAAACAATACAGAAGTTAAGCTTGATCAGGGTGTCTAAAGACAGCAATGAATGAATATAGGTAACTGATTATTCTTCACAGATAGCAGAATGACAGTAAGTAACCCAAAATTTTAGCCTTCTGTTAGAACCCTGCTTTTCTCCTTGCTGGCCGTCAGGGCTTGGACCTACAATACGCTAGGTGCTGTGAGAAAAAGTCAAATTTGAAAGACTTCAGACACCTCGGCATTTCTTTTTCAGGTAAACCTGGTTTATACAACTTCTGCCTTCTCTAAATTTTACAAGCAGTCTGTCGTTGCAGATGTCAGGTAACGTATGTCCTTTCTGTTTACTGCTGTAAAAGGCTGAAAACTAAAATATTACCTTCCTCAAGGAACTTCTTGGGGGCGGCTTCGCATTAATTCCCTTTTAGGACACATGTTGACTCAACTCTACCCTGCTGTCATGCTGAGTTTTTCTCTTCATCTACCAAAGCCTGCCTCTCCCTACAGCTGGGATCCTGGGCATCCCTCCTGGCCCACCTCCGACCCCCCAGCCCCCACCCCGTTTTAATGCCACTGGGAAAATGGCCACAAACATGGCTGCCATTGGGTGGGGTAAAAATAAAACACAGTCTAGTATTTCTCAAAATATGTTCAGTAAAAGACTGGTCATTAGAGATTTTCTGAGAAAAAAACAAAATTTTTGTTAAAATTTATTGTTTTAATTTTTAATTATTTTAGTAAAACTTATTTTTTAAATTGTGTTTTATGTACACTATCCCACCTGCAGAGACTCACAATCCACTTTGACATACCAAAGGCACCAAGGAGCCTGGGACTAAAGCTATTTACTTTATTTGTTTACTTTCCATTTCCCACGTTATTTCCTGCAGAACACTTAAGGTGTGTTTTTCATAAAACATGACAATAGTTGTCTACTTAGAAGCTCTTACTCCAGAGTTTGACTGAATACCAAGTTGGGCTTCATTCCTGGATTTACTACTTACTAGCTATGTGATTTTGAGTTATAGTTGGTCTTGATTTCCTTTTCTATAAAACTGGAATAATAGGACCATCATCATGAGATTAAGTGGGATAAAACAAAATTTAGCACCGTGTTTGTACATGGTGAAGTATCAAAAATTACAATAGTTTTTCTTTGTAGGAATAGTGAATACTGGTTGCTATTCATAAAAATAGTGTATTCTCCATGGAGATGCAACTATACATGAATGGTTTTAGATGTGAACCCAACACAGGATGATCCACACTATTATGCTTTCCCTTACCAATCCCTGCAATAGGAATCGATGACTTCTTAAAGGACGAATTTTAGAAGTTGAAGGATGTCCTTACTGGCCTTGCCTTGAATCCATCAATTGGGTCACTGTCTATCTATGAAAGTCCTAAGAGAGATACCTGAACATCCTTCTTTTTTTTTTTCACTGTAGTAGCAACAACAAAGGTGGCCTCCTTGTCCACTTTTGGATTGTGTTTGTCATGCCACATGCCAAGGGCCATATCTTCTGTGAGGACTGTGTGGCTGCCGTTTTGAAGGACTCCATCCAGACAAGCATCATAAACCGAACCTCTGTTGGGAGCCTGCAGGGCCTGGCTGTAGACATGGACTCTGTGGTACTAAATGGTGATTGTTGGGTAATTCCCTTTTATGTGTTCCTTCCTGTAGCACTCCCGCTATTTCCATGAACATAGTCAATCTAGTAATGAAGTATTCTCTTCCACAATCCCAGTGACACAGGATTAGTTGAGGACATTGATAACGGAAGTTATTAAAGGTTATATAAAATGATTGGATAATAAAACACTCAAAATTTCAAAATGTATATGAAATTAAATCTATTGAAGTGTATCCCTCCCTATATTTAATTCAGTTTCATGAATCTTCAAACTAAGGCTCCAAGTCCTGGAGAAAAAAAAAATTTTGCTGAGGCTTATCTTGTCTTTTCCCTTGTCCAGACAGAACTGCACCAATGTTATTTATGCAATGCTGCCCAGTGTTCCACAAAGGCCTGTTGAATAGCCCTGTGCCAAAATGTGCATTTCATCAT
>NC_043704.1:58520343-58545433 GCF_006229205.1 Suricata suricatta
TATATATATATATATATATATATATATATATATATATATATGCCAGGCATGTAGTATGTGGATGATAAGTATTAAATGCATGCATGAAAAATCTCTAGTGGAAAATTTTACACCACAAATACTATTTCAGATATAGGACTATTTATTATTGTATTTGTTTGGTTGCTTTTTACCTTAAAGATGTTTAAAACGTATTACTATGCATGACTTCAAGCACAGAAAAGTAAAGAGAATAGTACAGCGAACTCTCATGTAACCCTTTACTCCGCTTCAACAACTATCAACTCACGGCCATCACCCTTGCTCTGTAAATACACAAGAAACTCCCCCTACCCTCACCGGATTATTTTAAAGCACATCCCAGATATGATGAATTGCTTTTAAAGACTAAAAATCATTTTTACTATGGAAAATGCTAACAAAATGATATGCTGGAACTGACAGTTTCTTTTCTGTGTGTTTTTTCAATGCAGCTGGGCTTCGGTCTGATTACTCTTCAACCATAGGAGCAGGTAAATAAATTATGACACATAGTTTCTCCTCCACTGCCTCTAAATTAGTATCCTTTTTGGCTATAGTTTTCTTTTTCAAATGGTGGTATTTGTTAGTCCTCTTTCAGTCGCCAGTATGTAACTGGGACATACGGAGAGATTGTGCTGGCTTCAGGCATGTTTGGGGCCAGATTCTTAAATAAAATCTATCAGGACTCAGCATCTCTGCTTTTCCCTGCTGAAGCTTCATCAAGTGCATTCTAATGCAGTGTCATAAATGTCAGCAAAAGATCCAAGCTTATAATATATTAGTAACAGCAACGGTAGAACAAAAAAAAAAAAACCCTGCACAACTTTCCCGATAGTTTTTGTGGAAGTCCTGGTGCTGTACTTACTGTCTCAGATTGGCTGGCATGCCCGGTTTTGAACCAGCTTCTCTTATTCTGATTGGCTGGTCTGGGTCATGTGCCCAGCTCTGGACATACAAGTGAGCTCAGCCCCAACCAAACCACATAATCAGAGTGCAGATATTTTCTCAGAGTAAGATATGGGTGCTGCTACCAGAAGAAAGGGGAGCGGACTCAGGCTGGTAAAAACGGCAGATGTCCTGCCTTGTGGGACTGCTCCTCGCTCTTCTATAGCGATGTCTAGAAAGGCCATTTCCGAAGCGAAACAAAATTAAGTGCTGTCTCCACAGACAAAGGCTGCTCTCAGGACTTCTATGCAGATCATCTGTCTCTTCGCTACCCTCTGGAGATTTCTGCAACCTCGGGGAGGCTGATGTGCCACTTCAAGCTGGTGGCCGTGGTGGGCTACCTGATTCGTCTCTCGGTAGAGTCCGTCCAGATCGAAGCTGACAACTGTGTCACCGACTCCCTGACCATTTATGACTCCCTCATGCCAATCTGGAGCACCGTCTTGTACAGGTACTCTGGTCAGCCAGTGAAAAGACCTTTTACAGTGTCTACCTTTGTCAGTATCGTGTTTCCCTTAGACTTTTAAAACTATTTCTGTGTGTACTGAGATCAAAGACTGCCCCATGCCTTACCGAGCATGCCCTGTGTTAGCCAGAGCCTATCAGACACACTGCTTGCTTTTTACCTGTAACATACAACAGTCAAAATCAGTGGAGCAGGAATTTCAGCCACTTTTTGGAATATTTCTGAAATATAACAGATTTTTTTTTTGTTTAACTTTACTTTTATTGCAATCGCTCTCATTGGAGTGTGAGAATAAGTACTCTATGATGATTACGTAGCATTAGTAAAACAAACATTTTCTCCCTTATAAAGAGAACACAATGTTCTTTGTGAAAGTGATGTCAAATCAGTGAAAACAGTATCAGTATTTCACAATCCCATTACCCAGAACAACTGTCTATTATGTTTTTGCAAATATTTTCATTCATATATAGATATGTAATTGCACACTTATACATATACATATGCTAATATTTTTATGTGCCAGTAGACATATTTTTGAGTGCTTAATATCTTAATAATGATAGTTATACTTTATTAAAAATGTACTATTTGTTACTGTGCATTAATTATTAAGTGCATTATTATTTTTAATAGTGCTTATGTATGAATAAAACAATGTTTTATGTATATATGTAGGTATGTATGAACTTATATTTTGGAATTTATATTTTGCATGTTAAAAATTTGAACACTGTAAAATGGTACATGGTGAAACGTAGGTTTGTCACTGGCTCCCATTCCTCAGTCATTATTACTGCTTCTCTTCATCCTTCCAGACATATTGTGCTATTATCTCATTTAATCTTCACTAAAATGCTATGAGGAGTGTGCCATAGTCATTACTATCGTTTTTATGGCAGGGGACCTGGCATTTATGAAGATTTTTTACTCAAGAGTCTTTCAGCCTGTTAAGTGATGGAGCTGAGTTCTGAATCCCATTTTCCTTAGAGCTAAGCTCATAACTGTAGCCATTTAAATGGCTGTTTATGCCTTGTTTGTTCTCAAGGAGGGTCCAGTGATGGCCATCAGGAAAATTCTGTGGTAGTACTAGGCAAAAGTTTCCCTACCTTTATCAGTTCCCCTCCATCGTGCCCTGTGGCCTCTAATTGATGACGATCTGGCTGGCAGAGTCAGACTAACCAGAACTGTGTAGAGGACCCAGGAGATGTGTGGAATTAGTGGTGGAGAGAGGCTCACTCCCCAATAACCTACTATTCATATACTTTTGTTCTGTTATCTGGTTTCAGAATTTGTGAACCCACAAGAACGATAATGTCCTTTGTTTCCACAAATAATCTCATGTTGGTGGCATTTAAGTCTCCTCAGATACGGAGGCTATCAGGAATCCGGGCATTTTTCGAGGTCATTCCAGAACAAAGTAAGTCTTTCCTAATTGAAAAACATCACCTTGAAAAATATGTGGTATGATACTTCAGTCTTTTCTCTCCTTAGGCTGTGTTGTAGTACTAGCTGCATTAGTCAGGGACCTTGACTCAGGGTCCAGTCAGAGGAGAGAGATCATAGTATTTAAACTGAGAATTTAACGTGAAGAACAACTAACTCGGTATAAAGGTGTTAGCTAGCTAACTCAAACGGGGAAAAGAAAACTGTAAGGTATTATGTAGATAATAAATACATGCAGGAAGCAATCGCCACCCCATAGGTCTGGGGGAACAAGGGAAAGCGGCCAGAATGATGACAATTTACAGTGTGGAGGAGGGGTCTGTGGCCTGAAACTCAGACTTCTGAGGAATGGGGTGCCAGGCTGGTGCTGCTGTCTCTGAGTTCAGAGGCAGGTGTTCATGGACTTGGGACCCAGACTGTGGAGGAGCGGGTACCAGAGAGTTGACAGCCGCGGCTGGTATCCACTTTTGCAATAAAGTGGAAGTTGGGAAAACTGCTAACTGGATTCAACTCGGCTACAGGGACAAAGTATAGCTGCATGAGAGGGTGGGAAGCGCGATCCTTGGGGGGGCTGACACTCCCAGGAAGAGGAAAGGAAATACACAGGAAGCCCCATTCTTCCTCCTCCAGTCTTCTAGCGCCCTCTATTGACACACCCTAGTTGGAAGCCAAGTGGCAAAAGGGAGAAGGGATTTGCAGAGTGCCCGCCATGGCTTCCCGGAACAGAGTAGAGAGTAGAGACGGGTGGGTACAGAGCTGAGTGACAATAGCTCAGTACCTAGCCCGGGGAGAGGGGGCTGTCTTTCGTGAATTCTCCTTAATAGCAGTGCATGGGAATGCCATCCTAGAAGGTGCAGGTGAAGTAACACCAAGATTTAATGAGCAAAAAATGACCCAGCTCCCTTTCATTCTTCTCTTTTTCATGTGGGTTGATGAAGTGAAACAACACAAGACTAAATAAAAAGAGCCTTCACTGAAACTTCAGTCTTTTTGTAATATGTGTTGCCTTGTAGCTGGTCGGATCTTACAGATGGTGTCCTGGTAATTTCTCTATGAGCACCAAAGGGGCAAAAGGATCAGAATGACAGATATGGGTGAGGAGGACAGTGGATTTGGCCTAAGTTAGATGGTCACAGCTCCACAGGTCCATCTACATTTTAAGGCAGTGGCTTATTTTGATAGGTTTTCTCTGTCAAATTATTACAAAACTAAATGTAAAATTGATTTATTAAACAAAATTGAACAAAATTGAGATGTTGTGCGTTGAAAATTATATCCAGCTCCAAAGATTAAAAATATGATTGTCTCAGAAATATTGTGAAAAAACATTTATTAAGTATGTACTACATGCCAGGGATGATTCCAGGTGTAAGGGAAAGAGTAGCAAACAAAATAGATAAAAAAACCAATACTCTGTAGGAAATTACATTTTAGCAGATGGATGACAATACAGTAAGAATAGACATTTAGAGGGGGCACCTGGGTGGCTCAGTCAGTTGACTGTTTGACCGGCTCAGGACATGATCTCACGGTTCATGGTTTCAAGCCCCACATTGGGCTGCGTTGACTCAGAGCCTGGAGCCTCCTTTGGATTATGTGTCTTCTTTCTCTGTTCCTTCCCAGCTCATGCTCTTACTCTCTCTCCCTGTCAAAAATGTAAAATAATAATAATAAAAAAGAATAGACATTTAGATTGTTTTATACAAACAGGACAACATGTTGTGTAAACTGGGTGTATTTCTTCAGGAACAAATATACACTAATTTAAACAAGTAAGCTCAGATTTAAAAAATATATTTAAACTGTTTTTAAAGAGAGTAATAGCATCCTCTAGATCTGTAGTCAAAATACATGATCTGAAAACAAAGATAGAATTCGAACAAGAAGTTTAGCTATATATCTGTATGCTACTATTTCTTTTTGGAAAAATTAGCTTAAATTTCAAAAACCATCTAAGCTTGTTGATCAGGGAGTGTGCATTTGTAGTTTAAGAAATGAATGCAGTGCATTTCCCATAATCGCACAAACACAAATCATTGTCTATTACTGGATATTTTTTTCAGAGTGTGAAAACACAGTATTGGTCAAAGAAATCACCGGCTTCGAAGGGAAAGTTTCAAGTCCATATTACCCAAGCTACTATCCTCCGAAATGCAAGTGTACCTGGAAATTTCAGGTAACCTAGTTTTACCACTATTTTAGAAAAGTATTGTTATCTTATGTTTAGTAACTATTTATTTTTAAATTTAATTACCTTTATTTTTTTTACTACAAAAAGAATATTAGTTAATTTTATAATACTTAAACCATAATCAAATATTTTACCTAGAACATGAAAATTCCTTATAATTTCAACCCTCTGCCCATACATTAACTGTTCTTTGCAGAAGGGCTTATTTTTCCAATTGTTATTTTGTTTGTTTGTATTTAAAAAAAATACAAAGACAGGGGCACCTGGTGGCTCAGTCAGTTAAGCGTCCAACTTCAGCTCAAGCCATGATCTCACAGTTCGGGCCCCACGTTGGGCTCTGTGTTGACAGCTGGGGGCCTGGAGCCTGCTTCTGATTCTGTGTGTCCCTCTCTCTCTGCCCTTCCCCATACTCTCACTCTTTCTCTCTCTCCCTCAAAAATAAATAAACATCATAAAAAAATTTTTAATGCAAAGACATTGTTACAGGATTAATTTGGGTTTTTTGTTTTGTTTTGTTTTACTATGGTAGAACTCACCAATGTTTACTTATTTCACTATCAGCATTATAGTAAGAATAATAAAGAAATAATAAATTGAACTAGGCCATGTATATTTCAGTTGTGTAAGCAAACCAAGATGTAAATTTATATGAAATATATATATATCTGGTCCTTATCAGAGAATTCCATCCTTTTATTCAATTTTTTGTCTTTAAAATTTTAGCCTATGACTCTTTTTCTTTCTCCAACTTTAATGTCTTGTGGAGGGTCATAGGCTCTTTCAGCTTATATGTATAAAATCATTTTTGTGGGACATAGCAAGTCGATGTAATTGGCAAGCAGTTGATGTTTGCATTCATTCAACATGTTATTATTAACTGCCTACTATGTGTCAGACACTGGGATCCATGATATCTGACATGGAGCTTAGCATACATTAGGGGAAGACAGGCAACCAAAACGTGTGAGTTACACGGTGCCATGGAGAACAAAGCGGGGATGGGGGCTCTATACCTGAGTGGGTGGTCAGGAGTATGAAGGATAGGTCAGGAGTTTGTTGCCTTACATAGCATGGTGAGGGAAAGCCTCCCCAACAAGGGCACATTTGCACAGAAGCCTGAGAGAGATGAGGGAACTAACTGTACCCGTTTCTAGGATAAGTATTGTCAGCACAGTCAACGGGTGAGGCAAAGGCCCTGAGGCAGAAGTGTGCTTGCTGTATATGTAATTAGTGCACAAAGAGTTAAATTTTTTTTTTAATGTTTATTTCTTTATTTTGAGAGAGAGAGGGAGAGCACGAGCCAGGGAGAGTCAGAGAGGGACACAGAGAACCCCCAGCAGGCTCCGTGCTGTTAGCACAGAGCCCAACGTTCATGAACCATGAGATCATGACCTGTGCTGAAACCAAGAGTCAGATGCTTAACCGACTGAGCCACCCAGGTGCCCCAAAGAGTTAAATATTTTTAATAATTTTATTACACCCAAATGTGTACTTAGTCTCAGTGACCTAATAGCATACATCCTTAAAGTATTTTTTAAAAAATCATTGTTGCAAACTTTTCCAAAATAACTAAAATGCAAAGGTTCTGGACTCGCTCACCACCAGACTCTTAATGCCTCATCAGGGCAGCAGAATCTCAGTACCTCAAGTAACTCTCACAACTTGGGGAAGGAAGAGGAGAGACCTCAAATTTGTCTCTTCCATCTGTCCAAAAAGCAGATGTATCTTTTTTATGGCATCCAGAACAAGAACGGCACCATTCCCCAAGGCTCTGTCAAATGTTTGAAATTCTTTTGAGGTGAAATAAATGGGATCTTATAATAAACCATAAACTCTACAGTGAGGAGCCCGAGTCACTGCTCTAGTCAGAGTGTAAATTAGAATATCCAATTCTGCTTCACTAGGGGCTGAGGGTTAGAAAAGCTGAGTAAAAGAGAATTCTTAATAAGGAAAAAAGCATGCCATTGGGAGAGTGGATAATGGGAGAGGGAAGACAGGAAATTTTAGGGACAGACTCAGTGGGTGACACCATTTCCCAGAGGTCAAGGCTGCTCCTCCTCAGCATGGAGGTTAAATAAAGTTGTTCCTTTCTCAGACCACTTTGAATAGCCACCCAAAATTGTGTGATTGCATATTTCTGCAAATGGAAATCATGTAAAAAAAATCACCTCTAAAGTAGCTTTGAATTTATTACAAACAACTAGGAAGAATGACCTAAGTGATAAAAATATTGACTCAAGTCATGATAAAACAATAAAACGTTTAATACACAATCTATTATCCTCCATCCTTCTTAGCGCCTGGTTGGATTTCCAAATGTAACTGAAGAGCAATCAATCCCTTTCACAAACTCACTTTCAGCTGAGTGTTTTCTCTTCTTTCTTTTTAAGTATTTATTTATTTTTAAGACAGAGAGGAGACAGAGCATGAGCAGAGGAGAGGCAGAGAGAGAGGAAGACATGAAATCCAAAGCAGGCTCTAGGCTCTGAGCTGTCAGCACAGAGCCAGATGCGGGGCTTGAACCCATGAACCATGAGATCATGACCTGAGCTGAAGTCCAAAGCTCAACCAGCTGAGCCACCCAGGCACCCCTCAGCTGAGTTTTTAAAGTCTCATTTACCTGAGCAGGATTAACTCCCACTCCAACTTAAAGTTCCTTTCATTCTTCTCCCAAGAATAAACAAATATTTACTCAATGTCAGTTTCAGGCACATAACCACTGTGCAGGAGGAAGGTATGGTGAAATAAGAAAAAGCAGAAAGGGATATTGAGGTTTATAACAGGTCACCTGCATTTCTTTAGGGCACACACATTTTTATTTGCTCTTAAAACATATCTCTGACATAAGAGAGAGACGCTGGTCACATTTTATGGATAAGGAAATAGAACTGGCGGCAAGCCATCTGCCAGAGGTTACTCAAATAGAAAGTGACCCAGGCAGCATTAAAAGGAATCATGTGCCCCTTCATCAGTAAATTCAGCACCCCCTCCTTTTCTAGGTTCCTAAAGTTCAGCTTCCCTATGTTTCATACCTTATTTTAATATTTACCTTTCTGCCTTTCTTCTTTTTGTTTTTCAACTAATGCATTTGGTACGGAATCTTGGGAGACAAACGTGGAGTGGGGTTTTGAATTGTTATATCACCAGTGCCATCAGCCTAGCACCCACCAGTTTAGATGAATCCCACATAAGCAGAGTCCTGTGGGCCATGTAAATTCACCTCCTCTTATCACTTAGGAAATCCCTTTTCCCTGCTTCTGTGGCGAGCATCTAACCACGGAAGTTTCCAGTGCCCGTGGGAGATGGGTTGAGTTGTAGGTATAGAACCACTGGAGAGTGAGAGGTGACAAGTATAAAGCAAGTTCTGCATCCTGTCGCTGTTGCTGACTAGAGAAATATTTCAACACAGCAGGTCTAGATCAGGAGAATTTCTCCCTGTATTTGGTAAAAGTTCCCAAAGCAAAGGCGGGGTTGGGCAGTGGGAACAGCGAATACAGGACATAGAAAGAAATAGCATACTTAGCTGTATTTAATTTTTGTCCCTTTGTTGAGCAAAAATGCTCCGGGTGCTTTGTGGAACTGCACTGCATTCCCCCCTTGTCAAGCTGGTGAATATCAGTAGTGCCTCTAGGCCGATCTGGGCTCAAGCATAGACTTGTGTGCAATTCTGTGTCAGTGGAATCTGGTGTGCAAGAGGACTGACTTCCTTTCTCTGTGGGGAGGCTTTGGAGATGGGGGGGGTGCATATAAATCTTTACTTTGGAGCAAGGGAACACAGTGAAAATGCCCATGTCAGTTTCCTGTGGAGGGTTCCATTGGAATATATTCTTATGCTAGAATATTACAGGAATTACTCTAGATGCTTATTATCTCTCAGTTATTTTTAGCATGAAGCAACAGTTAGATGGCAAGACTGGGGGGGGAAATCGATGTATGTTCTCAGAAGCCCTTGGCTTGTGCCACACCCAAGACAATTCCGTTCCCATGATCCCTCACTGTCCGTGTTCGCGGTGGCCTGATACACTGAGAAAAAGGGGACCTTCAGAAAAATGCAGGGTAACATTGGGAATGTCACTTATTTGGGGTTAGTCTTGACTTCTTCTGTAAAATAGGACTCAAATACATCACAAATACAAATGACACCACTACAACACTAAATGTCGGAGCAATAAGTATAAGTGGTTAAAATTAATTTCTTTAAGAAAAAAAAAGGAGGGGCACCTGGGTGGCTCCGTCGGTTAAGCGTTTGACTTTCTCAGCTGGGGTCATGAACCCCACATCGGGCCCTGGGCTGACCGCTCAGAGCCTGGAACCTGCTTCGGGTTGTGTGCCTCCCTCTCTCTCTGCCCCTCCCTGCTTGCCCTCTGTCTCTCTCTCTCAAAAATAAACATTAATTTTTTTTTTTAATTTAAAAACTCAAATCATGACATAACCAACAAAATGTGTGTGTATGTCACATAATGCCATAAAGAGGTCAGCTGTGTGTGTGTGTGCATTCACATGGGCATGTGCAACCTCTTTCTTGTTTGCTCTGGTCTCAGTAGACCTGGGAGTGACTTAGCAACTGGCTTCAAGAATACCCGGATTTAATATGAAGACGATGCGGATTCATTTCTCTTTTATCTAAGTAATCTGAAGGGTGCTTTCAAATGAGTTATGCCATTGTTACTGAAGGAGGAAACTGTGCATTCATTAACCAGTGGGTGTTTTCAAAGTTAAGCTCGTTTACAAGGTGGAAACTGACCCCTAGAGATAATCTAATGTGTGCCATGTTACCCAGCTCACCCTAAACTGGGGCCTTAGGGAGGCTCCCTCGCCCTGGGCCACCCACTTCCCTCTCTATTATGCTCTCCTCATTCTGGCTTATTGCAGGGGAGGGGGCACCGGTCTAGCCCACCAGAGGCCATAGCGTTGCAGGATTTTTTCCCACAATACCCAGGACTCATCGTCTCACCACTTGGAAGAGGGAAGAGGTGGACACAAAATGAGCAGCAGGCAAAAGTTTATTAGAATATAAGGTTAGAAAGGAAGAGTAGTAGGAAAGCTCTCTTTAAGGAGAGGGGACGTTTGAAAGTGAACAACTGAGGACTATAGAAGGGTCCTTGTTTCCTGAGGTTCTGGTCAGCCCTTCCCCTTCCCTTTCCCCTTGTTCCTTCTTCCGGTCCCACCCTTTTTGGCCAGATCACTCTAGGTGCTGGGTTGTCCGTTCCTGGAGGGCTCGTTTTCATTGTATGCGAGGTGGCCGATGGCCATACTTAGGTCTTTTGTCAAATTCCTGAGGGAACCTGAAGGGGAGTAGGTGGTGTCAGTTAAGAGGAACCTTGTGCCTGAGGGGGGTTTGCTGTGGTCAGACACTCCCAACGTTGTTCCAAAATATGTGTTTTTCCCCACGCAGGGACCTCAGGTCGTATTCTTTCCCTCTCTGCCTACTGAATCCCATCTTCTATGTAATAGGGCACAAAGAATAAAATGGCCTAAAAGCAGCAAGCCGAGGGAATGAGTTCCCAGTGAGGAAACTTAGGCTGAAACATGTCCTTCAACTGAAACATTTTTCTGACTGAATGTTTGTTTTTCACAGACTTCCCTGCCAACACTTGGCATAGCACTGAAATTCCATAACTATTCAATAACCAAGAAGAGTGTGAAAGGCTGTGACCATGGATGGTGGGAAATTAATGAACACATGTAAGTGGGTTCCAAACGTAAGGAGTCTGTTGAAAGGCCTTACCTAAAGGTTCAAGACCTTGGATTCCTTGCCCCCCAAAGAGTTTGCACTTAACTATTTACAGATAGGGAAATTGAAGGATACAGGAGTTAAATAACTTGCTCAAGGTCACTCAGCTCCTATGTGATTAAGCCAGGATTCAAATCCATGTCTTGTGGCTCCCATGTCCTTGCTGGGCCACCGTTCTTTGCTTCTGGGCTGTGACTGTGCATACTCTATACTTTACAAAAATACCTTGGTTCAAAGATTCCTTTCTTCTTGACTCTGCCTTGACATCCCAGTAAGATTCATCTTTGCAAGAAAGCTCTAGGAAATGCTAATGGAGAGCACCAATAAAATCACTATGAGACACAAATAACAGTGATCATATTTTTCGAACACAAGAATCTGATCCCAAGATGACCAACTGGAGTAGACTGAGGCCCCAAGAGATTAACGTGGATGCCAGGTGCCTCCCAGAGCCTGGCTTCCACTTGGCCAAGTGCCCACCTACCTGTAGCTGTTATCACTTCCTCTGTTCCAGGAGTCAGCCTACCAGCCCATCAGGGCCCGAACTTTAACCTACTGCAAAACATTCTTCCTAAAATATAAAGGAACACTTTGCTCTTTTGAACCTTAAAATCATGGGCTACCTCTCTGGTCCTCCCATAGAATGCCAGCATCTGATCCATGGAACTTTCGTGGCTTCCAAGTGCTTCGGGAGCCAGGAGTAATTGACATTCACAGATTCCAGTCCTCAACTGGTGTGTTTGCTGTTCCCCTTTGAGACCTTGCAGGCTTCACCCTGGGAAAAATCTTTGCCTCCACAGAGCAGAGACCTAACTTATCGTGGACCCCCAGGGTTATAATATTTCATGTTCTACTAACCACAGTGCTCATAGAAATAGAATTCCTAACAGGAGGAACATTTTCTCTTAGGACAAGAGGTAAAAAAAAGTCAAGGTAAGGAGATATTGCAGTCAGACATTACTACTTTGAAACTTTGCCAAAGACAAGCCTCAAAGCGCACCCCAGTTTTCACTTTAGCTTGAAAAAATATTGCATGCACTTTACTTTAACGTTTCTAGGATTCTTTGCATATTTTCAGCCTCAGCTCATGGATTACACTCTGCTCTAGAGATAGGTTTGTGGGCAAAAGCAGGCAATTCTTATTGTTACATGGTTATTTATGCAAAAAAAAGAGAAGACCTGTATTTCTTCTGTTTATAAGCGTTTGTGAGGAAAACAACAGGTAAGAGTAATGGTACTGTGGTTGTATTTAGCAGAGTAGAAAACTGAAGGGACAGAAGTTACTCAATCACAGTGACTTTGCATAGAATGGATAACTACTGTTAGCTCCGTCCCAAGCATCCCCTCTTGGGAAGCCCCAAGTACCTAAGTAGTAGTGAGTTCACTGTCAGTGGGAGTGCAGCCGGCACACCCTCTTCCCTGACTCTTGTCTCCTCAGGTACTGTGGCTCCCACATGGATCACCAGACGATTTTCCGAGTGCCCAGCCCGCTCGCTCACATTCAGCTGCAGTGCAGTTCAAGGCTTTCGGACAGGCCATTTCTGGTGGAATATGGCAGTTACAACATTAGTCAACGTAAGCCTGGGATTAGCCCTTCAGAAAATCTAAATAAATAGTTAAACAGAGGCTAAGACTTTATAACTCTAAAACTTGAGAAATTATGGAATAAAAATTGATGGATTTATGAGGCGCCTGGGTGGGTAAGTGTCTGACTTCGGCTCAGGTCATAATCTAATGGTTTGTGGGCCTGAGCTTCCCTCCCGTCCCCACATTGGGCTCTGTGCTCACAGAATGGACCCTGCTTGAGATTCTCTGCCCCTCTCCCACTCTCTCTCTCAATATAAATAAATAAATAAACTTTAAAAACAGATTTATTTCTGCTATTTACTATTATACATTATAGGAATACACAAATAAATATATTATAAATGTGTGTTGTATAAAATGTATAATAAAAATACATAAAATTATGTATTTATTACTGCTATAGTTTAAATTATAGAAGAAATAATAGAATTATTTGTTACAATTGAAGAATAGTTTCTTACATTATTTCTGAAGTATGGGACATGTTTGGGTTTTTTTAAATCATTTTATAACATTTATTTATTTTCAAGAAACAGAGAGAGATAGTGTACAAGCAAGGGAGGGGCAGAGAAAGAGGGAGACACAGAATCTGAAGCAGGCTCAGAGATCTGAACTGTTAGCACAGAACCTGACTGGGCACATGACTTGAGCCTAAGTCAAATTCTCAACTGACTGAGCCACTTAGGTGCCCCTTCTTCTCTTTTTTTTTAATGTTTATTTTGAGAGCGAGAGAGAGTACATGCACACATAAGCAGTGGAGCAGCAAAGAGAGAGAAAGGAGAGAGAATTCCAAGCAGTCTCTGCGCCATCAGCACCAAGACTCAGGTGGAGCTCAAATTCATGAACTGTGAGATCATGACCTGAGCCAACATCAAGAGCCAGACGTTCAGCTGAATGAGCCACCCAGGAGCAACCCCCGTCCTTTTTTTAAATGGAGACGTCTATTTCTTAATGTATTGTTCTTGCTCATAAATCTTTGCAAATATGGTGTTAATGCCAACATTTGGTGGATCACAGGGCAACTGTTGTGCCTCACTTTGGTCCATGACCCGTAGGGACGGCTGGCACTCAAGGAGAGTTCGAATATCAGCTCTCACAATGTTGCACTTCACACCAAGAACCACTGGAACACTGGCCAGGAAGTGGTCAGGAGGAAGAGCAGTGTTTGAGGGAAGTCTTCAGAGCTGGAGAGAGTAGATGTTGACTCAGGAAATTTTAAAAGGGGACAAATAAGGGCTAGCCATTTAGAAGTCCATGAGGATCAGACTGACAGAAAGCTCATTTAGAACCTTCTTTGCCAATATGCGTGCTTCTGGATCTGAAGTATTACACTTCTGAATATCAGAATACTACAATTTTCAGCAAGAATATAGGTAAATAGTCATGGTATCTTTTAAAAATTTTTAATGTTCATTTATTTTTGAGAGAGAGAGAGAGACATAGTGTGAGTGGGGAAGGGGCAGAGAGAGGAAGACACAGAATCTGACAAAGGCTCCAGGTTCTGAGCTGTCAACATACAGGGCTCGGACTTGTGAACTGCGAGATCATGACCTGAGCTGAAGTCAGGCACTTAACCCATTGAGATACCCAGGTGCTCCATGAGCCTTCTTACTTTTAATTGTTTCTTCAACCTATGAATATATATATATTTTTAAATTTTTTTAACATTTATTGAGAGACAGAGCATGAGTGGGGGAGGGGCAGAGAGAGGGAGAGAGAGAGAGACATAGAATCTGAAGCAGGCTTCAGGCTCTGAGCGGTAAGCACAGAGCCCTATGCAGGACTCAAACCCATGGACTGTGAGATCATGACCTGAGCCGATGTTGGACGCTTAACCAACTCAGCTACCCAGGCACCCCAAACCATGAATATTTTCTAGAAACTCTCCATCCTGTCCCAGTGAAATAGTGGTGGATCTGAGCATGCATTTTCCCCCATTCTTTTGCACAAGGAGTGTCTTCATCAACTCCGGCTACTCTACCACAGACTGGATAGCTTATAAAAAACAGAAGTTATTTCTTACAGTTCTGGAGGCTGGAAATCTGAGATCAGGATGCCAGCATGGTCAGGCAAAGGCTCTCTTTGGGTCACAGACTTGTATCCTGATGTGTGGAAAAGGGTGAGGGAGCTCTGCGGGGCCTCTTTTATAAGGACATTAATCTTATTCATGAGGCCTCTGCCTTCAATACTTAATCGCCTCCCTGAGGCCCTAGTTCCTATCATAATGGACATTAGGATATCAACATATGAAGTTGTGGGGACCATAAACATTCAGACCATAGCAGCGAAGGAGGATTTAGTATTTCTAATATATTTAGCTATATGCTCAGGATTTATGATTCAAGATCAGGCAGGGAATGCATCTTTGGTGAGCAGCCTAGTTGAAGTGGACTGGGAGGTAGAAGGCAGGAGTCCTGAGTTTTGAAGCCAGTCCCTAATCTCTGCAGGTCCAAGTGTCTAAGATTAATGGTTACTAATATACTTGAGAACAGAGGTCACTTGATAATGGAATTAAGAGCAGATTCCTCAGAATAATGCATCTGATCATACAGGATTCAGAGATACCAGAAGGCCATTTATAACTCCCTGGGGAGTCTAAAGACTGCATGTTAAGTGTGCTGGACTCTAAAGTATCTTCCAGCTTTTGCTTTCTCTAAGTCAATGACAAATCCAGATTTGTGGATCTGAGTCAACAATGGAGGTAGTAGAAGTTTGATTGTACATGTGACCTGGATGCAGTGTTGACTCAGAGCTTCCAGTGCATTAGTTTACTTTCTTTGCTCTCCTAAATTCACCTCTTTTGTCTTTTAGTTACCACCTATAGCTTGATCTGATAGAGCAATTATGTAATTACTATCGCTACATTGTCAATTCCTTAACCATCTGAACATCATCGTTCTTTGTGAATGTGCTCTGACGACTTTTAGGGACTCACACAAGATTTTCTGTGTTTTATCATCTCTAGCCTGTCCTGTTGGATCTTTTAGATGCTCCTCTGGTTTCTGTGTCCCTCAGGCACAGCGATGTGATGGAGTAAATGACTGCTTTGATGAAAGTGATGAGCTTTTCTGTGGTGGGTATTCAAGTTTTACTATGGCTTTCTTATGATGAAATAACATTTCTGGGCCATTGTATCTACTGGCATATATCGTGGGTCTTTGTAGCTATTATCTGTCGCTGCATAACAAGCAACCCCAAAACTCAGTTGCTTACAACAATCATTTATACTGGCCATGCATCAAAGGGTTGTTTAAGATATGACACGTCTAGCCTGGGCTCAGCTGGGTGGTTCTGCATTGAGCAGTAGGTCCTCATAAATTTGGTTCATTCCAGGTTGGGGTTGGGTCTACTCCTCAAGGCTCTTTTCCTTACTGAACTGTTGGGCTAGCCATGGCAGGGTAGAGGTAAAAAACAGGTGAGAAAAAACACATGGCTCTTCTTAGGTTCTGGGCTTGGAATTGGCACGCTATTATGTTATATTCCATCAGCCAAAGTGAGTCATATAGCTAAGGCCATAGTCAAGGGTAAGGCAAGTTTATACTGCACACTTTGGGGCCTTGGTAAGGATTAGGGGTGTATAATACTACCACAGGGAATGAGAATCTGTGGTCATTAATTCAATCAACCACAATCTTAAACTGGTAATCCTAGTTTAAAGGGTAGATCTTTTATGTCGAGAGAAGTTCAGAATCTGCAGAGAAGTAAACTCTTTGGACATAATGATTTATGGAGCATAGTTGTTGTGAATGAATGAATTATTATTATTACTATAATTACCAGTATTGTTTGCATCAGCATTACATCTGCTGTGACTATGGGGTAGGGTATTGGGTATTCTTATTTTGGACAGATACTCTCTTTCTGGTTTTTCTTACTATTTGCATATCATTCTTGACTCTACCTCCAGTTCCAGGCAGTAATATGGGGAGGATAATTCCCCGGACCATATGACACCATTGGCAACACTTTCTCCTAAGGATCCAGAGCATAATTCAAATACAAGTGTGATGGTGAAGCTATTTAATTTCTTTCATATTCTCGGAAAAATGTTACAGTTACTATAATATAACTCACTGAAAAACATATTCATGAAAAATAACCCATGCTTCTATACTTTTTTTGTTTTTTGACAAAACAAAATAAAAGTCTCTTAACTTATGGTTCATTGACCTTTCCAATCTACAGGGTTTACTGTTGCTTAGGAAAATAAATCCTGGCCATTATATAGTGATTGAGGTTGCTGGTATTTTTGTACATTATTATAGTTTCCTGCTATGATGCTTCAAACAGAAGTGATTATTGTTACTTTATAAGAAGGACTGTTTTTGGTAATCATTTATCACATGTGATGATCACAATAATCACAATGATTATTTACCACTGTGCCATTTTGGAAACGATTCTCTAGAAGTCAGCTAGGTACTCCTGGGAGCTCTGGGAGCTATTTCAGGATAGTAGTATCCTCCCTTGCTTCCCCCCGCCCCCAACAAGAGAGGCTGCTGGAAATACAGGAGCAGACAACGAAAATGATCACTTTGCAGAAACCCGGAAATGTCTAAGGAATCATACCTTCAGAGAGTGCTTGTTAATATAACTGTGCCTGTCACTTGTCCAAAGGCAATTCATGAAAATATTCCAAAGAAGAACGATTGTGATAGATTGACGATGCTGTTTCTTAATTCAGGAAATGGATTACTCAGGGCAAAATCTTTTTTTTTTTTTTTTTTTTTTAAATTTTAGAGAGTGAGAAGCCACAAGGGTAGGAGAGGGGGCAGAGAGAGAAGGAGAGCGGGGAGAGAAGGTTAAGCATGCTCCATGCTCAGCATGGAGCCCAAGACAGGGATTGATCCCAGGACCCGGGACTCATGATCTGAGTGGAAATCAAGAGTCAGATGCTCAACTGACTGAACCACCCAGGTGCCCCAGGGCAAAACGATTTTAACAAGAGTTTTCCTTACACACAGATTATAAGCCTATTGTCTTTTAAGATCTCACATTCATTAATCTAGGTAACAAACCTTTAATGAGCACCTACTTTGTAGTCAGGGACTTGAGGTGCAGAGATGAATAAAACAAAACCCCTTAATCTAAGGACACTCCCATTTTGTTTGGAAAGATACACAAACTCAATTTAGATAATACCTTATGACTTTGGCTGTCCTTCCAAGAAAATCTCAGGAGGCATTTAATTATAATCAGGTAAACAAAATGGCAGAGTTTAACACATTTATGCAAAAGCAAAACCCCAATCTGACAAACTCAAAGCATTAGGAATTACAGCAAAATCTCAACCTCTACTTTTTCATGCAGGTGTCAATTTTGAGGAAAACACACTTTTTGTTTTATGTAAGTCATCTGAACCATTGGCCGCATCGGAGGGGCGCTGCTGGGACTCAAAGGCCGGCTGGTGTTCCAGGCTCGTGAGCTTTCTGTCTGTTCTCATTCTAGTGACTCTTAAACCTGCCTGCAACGCCAGCTCCTTCAGGCGACATGGCCCTCTGGTCTGTGATGGCTACAGGGACTGTGAGGATGGTCAGGATGAGCAGAACTGCACTCAAAGTGAGGGAGCGTCCTCTGCCCCGCGATGTGTTTCCGTAAACTCTTCCAAGTCAGAACCGAAATGCCCCCGCGGGGTTCGGCCAATTGATTTGCCCCAGTTTTCCCAGGATCTACCCTGTTCCCAGGGAATCCTCTTGGCCTCAGGCAAAAGGGGAGAGTTGGTCGCACTAACTGGGGTTGGGTATGTGTATTGTGTGTGTGTGTGTGTGTGTTGTGTGTGTGTGTGCGTTGAGTGAATATGGGGAGATTTTCATTGCTTACTTGCTTTTTTATTTTTTTAAACTTTAAAAAAATTTTAATGTTTTATTTTTAAGAGAGAGAGACACAGAGTGCAAATGGGGGAGGGGCAGAGAGACAATCTGAAGCAGGCTCCAGTTTCTGAGCTGTCAGTACAGAGCCCAATGCAAGGGCTTGAACTCACAAACCTTGAGATCATGACTGAGCCGAAATCGAACACCCAGGCCCCTCACTTACTTGCTTTTAATGCTGTTTGAGACTAACAGAGACTGAGGATGTGATATGGTGGGACCTGCCAGTCCCGCGATGGGACATGCTGTATTCTAGCCCCTGCTGAAACACATTATCGCGAGAGTTGTGAACACAGGTGCTGTGATTCACAGAGCCCGCCCATTTTCCCCCTACTGGTATAAAAGGATTGAATATAGTATTGATTTGTGCTCAGACTTTTCTTGGAGAACAAGACAAAATAATTAATAGCAAAGAGGCCATGGCCTTAAGCTACTGATACAGCCAACTGCTTTGCATCTCACCTCTAGTGGAAGAAAGGAGAGGCCATCGGATTGCTTGTCATCAGGTGTGCCTGCCTTCCTCTACGGAGATGAGGGGACTGGTCACTGTTAGGGTAGCTCCATCACCCTCTGTCAGATTTCCCAGAGCAGCCAACACCTATGTCATGGCTACACCATCCTTGCAGGATTGAGCCGAGTGTCATTCACTCAAGTCTGTTTCTGGGCTGGAAAAACTTCTTCCCTCTTCTGTTCATTTTTAGGCATTCCATGTAACAACAGGACTTTTAAGTGTGGCAATGACATTTGCTTTAGGAAACAAAACGCACAATGTGATGGGACTGTGGATTGCCCAGATGGAAGCGATGAACAAGGCTGCAGTGAGTAGAAATATGTTCCTTCTGACTCCCTGTATTCCTTCCTCAGTTCACCAGTTTTTCATGTGCATGCCCTTCTTGGTGTAAATCGCCCTGGCAAAAGTTGCCACGGTTTGGGGGAGAATAACGAATATTGTTAAACAGCATCTGAAATGGTTTTTCAAAATTAAAAATTCTGGGGCTGCCTAGGTGGCTCAGTCAGTTAAGCCTTGGACTCTTGATTTTGGCTCAGGTCATAATCTTACAGTTTGTGGGATCGAGCCTCACATCAGGCTCTGTGCAGACAGCACACAGCCTGCTTGGGATTCTCTCTCTCTCTCTCTCTCTCTCTCTCTCTCTCTCTCTCTCTCTCTCTCTCTCTCTTTCACTCTCTCTCTCTTTCCCTCTGCCCCTGCCCTGCTTACACATGCTTTCTCACATGCCCTTTATCTCTCTAAATAAATAAATAAATAAACTAAAAACCATTCTAAAGTGGATTCTATCTGCTTTCTTAATAACGTGCATTAAAGCACCAGATATTTATAATGAGAACTTTCACATTCTAAGAATTCTAATCAAGGGAGAAGTTCCTAAATAATAAAAAAATCCATTAGAAAAGAAATAGATATGGGAACACAGCGGATGACTGTTATTTAAGCCTTATGTTATGATCGGTGCCAAGTGCTGCTTCTTTCTTTAGCTATGACCTGAGAACTGTAATCTGCCATATGTGGTCCCTAATTGTCCAGGCAGCAACATGTTAACTATGCATTGTTATCAAAACTGTTTACACTGGAAAATAATTGCTCTGATCACTAGTTTTCCTTAGCAGGTTTCATTTGTCTTGGACTGAGAAATTCACTCCCAAATACTTCCTCTCAAATCAGCATCACTCCAAAGCCACTCTCAAATTCTATTGCCTTCGAACTAACCTTTTCCTCTCTAGTCTAAGCCCCATGGCTATTGTTCATATCCGGGCAGCCGTTGCTAACAAGTCCCGTCCTCCTGTCATGTGATTTATTATATGGAGACATTCCTGGCCTGTTTTCCGGAAGGAGGGAGTGGTTTATTGGTGCCTGTTCTCTAGATAAGCAAGAGGTTTCAAATTGCTTGCCTGGTACATCGGTTCCCAATGTAGCGCTACACCTGACCTAATTTCTGGTTTTTCTTCCAAGTCTGCTTTTAAATCACGTGAGCCTTCCTTTCCTAAAGGCTGCAGCAGGAGTTCCTCCACTGTCCACCGCATCATTGGGGGAACTGACACCCAGGAAGGGGGCTGGCCTTGGCAAGTCAGCCTCCACTTTGTGGGATCTGCCTACTGCGGAGCCTCGGTCATCTCCAGGGAGTGGCTTCTTTCTGCGGCCCACTGTTTCCATGGAAACAGGTAGGGCATCTCGGTTCTTACTCTGTGATGGCACCTCTTATCACAGTCCACACATCTGCCCTCAAGTTGTGGAAGGATGCTGCCCCTGGAGACAGCCCATCAATTCAAATGGTGTGTGTGGTGTGTGTGTGTGTGTGTGTGTGTGTGTGTGTGTGTGTGCATGTGTAGGAGCGGGGCATGGGCATTGGACTTGGCATAGGCAATATGGTGGTTGGCGAGAGGGTTCCCACACCACCAAGCTATTCTGTGCCATCAGCCAAGTGAGTGTCTTACAATCTTACCTATTAGATAGGGACAGATTAAACTGGTTAATACCTAGAAGGCTGTCCCCTCCTCCCCTACTTCAGCCAGTGGTAAGACCAGGCTGTCACCAACACTTCGGGCCCACTGGCTATAGACTGGAGGTTCCAGGCATGCGTTCCTTTCTTTGATTGATTTGCTAGAGCAGTTCATAGAACCCAAAGGAACATTTTACTTTCTAGATCACTGTAAAAGGGCATAACTTCAGGGACAAGCGGATGGAAGAGATGCTCAGGGCAGCGTTTAGGGAAAGGGGGAGGGGTGCACCGTTCTCCCTGAATCTCCAAATATTCACCTACCCGGAAGCTCTCTGAACCCTGTCCTTTTGAGCATTGAGTATTTATAGAGGCTTCATTACAAAGGCGTGACTGATGACATCATTTGTCGTTGGTGATGGATTCAACCTCCAGCCCCTCCCCCCCCACCCCACATTGGGACTGGAAGTTCCAACCCTCCAATCACAGTGTTAGTTCTCAGCAACCAGCTCCCAGCCTTAGGTGGGGTCCACCTCGTTAACGTAACAACAGAACAAAAGACAGCTTTGTGACTATTCACTAAGCAAACTCCAAGGGTTTTTAGGAGCTCTCTGCCAAAATAAGATGAAGATCAAATAGAGTATAATCTTGGATTGTGAGTAACTGGTTCTGCAGGTGTTCACAAGAAAACATTTCTAATAAATTTTTTAAATTCACCATTAAACTTTTTAAATGTTTATTCTTTTTTAAATTTTTAATGTTTGTTTATTTTTGAGAGACAGAGCATGAGCGGGGGAGGGACAGAGAGAGGGAGACACAGAATCCAAAGCAGACTCCAGGCTGTGAGCTGCCAGCACAGAGACTGATGCGGGGCTGGGACTCATGAACCTTGAGATCATGACCTGAGATGAAGTCAGGCATTTAACCGACCGAGCCACCCCGGTGGCCTTCTAATACATTTTAACTTGATAACTGAGTAGTATCTTGCAATAGAGCAGTGAGCAGTATGTGATACCAAACATCACATGATCACAACTGGACCAATGGTTTTTCTCTCTCTCCCTCTTTCTCTGCCAGATTGTGGGTAATCATCTCCCATGCTCAGATGCTCTGTCTTAGGCCATGGTGATTTTTCATAACATTGGAAGGTGCTCACAACTGGCATTAGTGTATTTTTTGTCACTTCAAAGAACCTATGGACATTCCTTTGTTTTTCCATATGAGAGAAAACCTTAGGAATGCTTTGCTTCATTCTAGGCCAGGCTGCCTGCAGATAGAGACCCTTTCCTCTGCTGCCTTATTGCTAACTACATTAAGTTTAGTAGATGATAAGAGTTTATTAATACTGTATTCAGCATACACAGCTGGCCCCATACAGAGAAAGATTCCATTGAGCCAATAGAGAGCAGTGATTCGGTTAGTGACAGTGAAAGTCGTCCTACACAATAACCCGCCTCTCTCTTGTATCCCTCACACCAGCCATGAAGGTTTTTAAAGGTAAGTGCAGGTAAATTTGTTTGGAGTTACAATTCTGGAAGGGCTGACAGAGAGTAGGGCTCCTGTGAATGCTCATGCTTGAGCAGTTATAGCTGTGACCTTTAAGTCTTCTGGCAGATGACAAGAAGAATGTCATTAAATTCCTGCTTATAGCATGTTGATTTCTTTCTCTCTCTTTTTTTCTACAGTTATTTATTTTTGAGAGACAGAGAGAGACAGAGCATGAACAGGGGAGGGGCAGAGAGAGGGAGACACAGAATCTGAAGCAGGCTCCAGGCTCTGACCTAGTTTTTAGCACAGAACCCGTTGCAGGGCTCGAACCCATGAATTATGAGATCATGACCTGAGGCAAAGTCGGACACTCAACCAACTGAGCCACCCAGGCACCCCAGCACGTTGATTTCTAAACTATATGGGAATTAATATCATTCGAATTTGGCAAGAAGATCCCCAGACCACTGTCTTACTGGCCCTGTCAGTCCCCAGCAAATGCCTTTGTCAGCAGGAAGAGGAAGAATGTCACAACATAATTCCATCCACTCATGTTCTTCTCCTGTGTGTGGTTCACAAGTTATCGGGTCACAGAATTTCCAGCAATTCTTTAGGATGCGTGATGGGATTGTCTGGAACACAGAGACCATGCACCACCCCCATGACATCTTATATCATTTGGTTTTACCAGAAGACAAGGGAGGCTTGGAAAAGTGCTTTTTACCGTGTCGGTGGACAGAGCCAGGGACTATACGGTAGGGTCTGAAAGGCAGGCCTCCTTTCCTCAGCCCTCATCTGTCTGCAGACCGATTCTATCCAAACCATGTATGGACCTTCAAGCCACTGAGCTGTGCTCCCTTCCTTTTCCGCCAGGCTGTCAGACCCCACACCATGGACTGCTCATCTTGGAATGTTTGTGCAGGGGAATGCCAAGTTTGTCTCCTCGGTAAAAAGAATCGTGGTCCATGAGTACTATAACAGTCAGACCTTCGACTATGATATCGCCCTGCTACAGCTCAGTACGGCCTGGCCTGAGACCCTGAAACAGCTCATTCAACCAATATGCATTCCTCCTGCTGGCCAGAAAGTGCGTGGTGGCGAGAAGTGCTGGGTAACTGGCTGGGGCCGAAGGCACGAAGCAGGTGTGTATGTGAATGGATGGTCATGACCTCTTCTTCCAGATAATCCAGATAATACCAGCTTTTGCTGATATAATGCTATGGGGTTCACAGAGAATTAAAATATATATATATATATATATATATATATATATATATAAACTTTATTTATTTATTTGAGAGAGAGAGAGAGAGAGAGAAAGAGAGAGAGCGCGCACAAGCAAGTAAAGGGCAGAGAGGAGAGACAGAATCCCAAGCAGGCTCCTCACCATGGGTGCAGCAGAGCCTGATGTGGGGCTCGAACCCACAAACTGTGAGATCATGACCTGAGCTGACATCAAGAGTCGGATGCTTAACCAACTGAGCCACCCAGATGCCCCAAAGAGAGGGGTTTTGTATATGGTCTCATTTGAGCCTCCTGATGATTCTGAGAAGTAGAAGGAGGAAGGTGTTACTATTCCTGTTTGGTGGTGTTCTTCCCTTATCCCAAAAGAAGCAAGACCCACCTCGTAAGGGAGGATGGTCTATGAGCAAGGCAAGATTGGATAGATAGTATGGGCCCCTTTCAAACTTGGAGGGGCTTGCTAGGTTTCCCACTGTACAAGATCAGTTCCTCTTTACTTTGAGGTTCCCTTTCATTCAAAGAAGTGATTCCTTTTCTTAAAGAAGAGAAGATACCCCCATTCACACACCCCCCCTGCCCCTCCACCCTATTGTATCAACTCACCAGGCTGCTGTCTTGAAGACTATGCAAGTATGTCCCTCACAAGGGTAAGTCTGCCAGGGGACTGAGAGTCAGGGCTGAAAACCAGCCTGTGTCAGCTCCCCAGACGGCTCACTCAGTCCTGAGGGTCACAGCAGCCTAGAATCGGCCCACCCAGAGGGGATGCCTCTTTACAATTCAATCACCAGAGCAGACATCTTTATCATTATGCACCAAGGTCAGATTGGCAGGGAAGTCCTTACATCTGCTCTGGCCAAGGTTTTTCATGGTCTGGGATTCATGGTTGATTCTGAATACATACCGAGGGGAAGAAGCCACAGCTTTGCACACACCTTCCCAGAGGTTAGGGCTAACACTTTCCCTTAGCAACCACGCATCTGATTCCTCCGCAGCCATTGCCAAATCTTGACTCTTACCCTTAGCCTTGTCTTGACACTCTCCAAAGATGCACTGTGGGCAGCTGCCTTCCTTTAGTTAATGCAGTCACAGTGGCCTGCTGGGATCTCAGGGTCCTAACGAGGGAGGGCAGCTAAGCCTGGCTCGAACACCTGTAATCTATCAGGACTGTGCTCAGGGCTTTAACTTCATTATTCTGTATCACAGGAGGGAAGAGTCTATTCAACCAGCTTATCATGAGACATTTCCTTTATAAGCATGAGTGTACACGTGTTTATTTTTCTGAATCATCTTAGCCCGACAGATTAAAGTGAAAGGACCCTAGCCAGACCGATGTGTTTTTATGGTTCCCAGAAGTCTCCCACATATCAGTTTGTGTTGGTCCACTTAAGGGGTGGGCCTCTCGACGCACGAGTGTTGGTAACTGCTATGACTCATGGTCCTGCCAAAAGCAGGACGTACATGGCTCAGGGGCGCAGGTGACTGAGTCTGACCTTGGGTCAGAATCCTCTCTGTTAAGTTTGGTGAGTTCCTTGTACATTTTCGATATTAGCCCTTTATCTGATATGTCATTTGCAACTATCTTTTCCCATTCTGTCGGTTGCCTATTAGTTTTCTTGATTGTTTCCTTTGCCTTGCAGAAGCTTTTTATCT
>NC_043704.1:58545533-58547025 GCF_006229205.1 Suricata suricatta
TATTTAGCGTAAGCTATGGGCCGAGCACTATTTTGGGTCATTTAACCCGGACAGCAACCGTGTGAGCCACGGCTGTCTTGGCAAGTGGACCTCTGCCTCTGGGCCATGAAAATCCAGTGGTTGACTGGGGTTTCTGACAACGGAAGATGAAAAGGCCCTGTCTGGTTGGCCAGGCCCCACGGCTGAGGCAACCCCAAGGATCACGGGCCCACAGCCGCAGCACAAATCACCCCCATTTGAGAGTCCCTTCTGATATCTCAACTCCACAAAGCAAAGACTAAAATCGAAGTTTAAACATCATTCCTACAAGATCCATCCTTTAAATTATAACGTCTGGGCTTAATTTTTATAGTTTGGAGGACAGGTAAAGTTGCAACTTAGCCAGAAGCAAAGGTAAGGCATTCTGAATTCACCCCTGAATCCCACCCCTTACTTCTAGTTCTCATTAGGTGAATTCTGACTGGTAAAGAAAGCGGGCTGCTTTTATTTTAATTGTCACCACATCAACTCTGCTCAGTCTAATTTAACCTGTAAGCTCTGGTAAAATGTGGAATGGGACTATATAAGTGACTAGCTTCGGGAAGCAGCAAAACACAGCAGCTTCAACATGAGAGAGAGAGAAGAATTCACATTCCAGCTCAGGCATCTACTTACTAGCTGTGTGGCCTTGGGTAATTTTCTTACCCTCTCTGGGCCCGGCTCCCTCTACTGTACAATGGGCATGAAAGAATGACTTGAATGGATTTGTGTAAAGGATCTAGCACAGTGCTTGCCACAAAATAGGAGCTCAGGAGACAAAATTAATTATTATAATAAGATGAGTGTTTGTGGCATGATGGCCAAGGTTGTGGAGAAATACAGGAATGGCTCCCACCTTCCTCTTCATCCTCTGACTCAGCTGTACACCTTCAGGCAACCATACAGCTCCGTATCTGTGTAGACTGGACTCTGAGACTTGGACAAATGTCTCTGTGAAGATGAATTCCCACTTTACCCCTGTCGGTGGGCCTAATCAGAGGCAGACGAACAAGTGCCCTCTGTCATGTCTCCTGCCACTCTTTCCCATCCATCAGCCTACACATCAATGGAGCAAGTGAATAAATCTCTGGTATTTCAGAAGGGAAATGGCCCTTAAGGACCCTAAAATACTGCAAGCCAGAGCCTTCAAGGGAGTGTGAGGGAGAGAGAGGGAGAACTGCCTTGCTTTTTAGTTTTTTGGCTATAAGACCAAAAATCACGGCAGAAGGATAAAGCCTAACCTCTTTTTCTAAACGTTGCAGGAAAATATATAGGAACTAGAAAACTGAGTTTTACAGACCAAATTATTTAATCACCTTTCCCTGTTCTTAGCCAACGAGATTATAATTAATATCAGAATCAGGGGAAATACCTGCCCTAGTTCTTTCCCTCTGTTGGGTTAAGTGAAACCTGAAAGCATTTATGGAAAGTGAAACATCTTAGGCACAGGGAAGGTAAGTTGGCTTACCCTGCA
>NC_043704.1:58547125-58551297 GCF_006229205.1 Suricata suricatta
TATATGTTAGAGTTTTGAGTATGATTTCTGTGATAGATTCTTTTAAAAAAGAATGCAGTAATTATCAATAAAATGAGACTCAATTTTTTGCTTCTATAAATTTCAGATTACATGCACTTGGTATTTATTGAAAGACAAGAAATTAATATGTATTTAATTCCATGAAAAATTGCCTCAAGGATAGAGCTATATTTATTTAATTTTTTATTTGAGAGAGAGCTAGTGTGGGGGAGGAAGGGGAAGAGGAATCTTAAGCAGGCTCCAAGCCCACATGAGGCTCCATGCAGGGCTAATTATGGGGCTTGGTCTCAGGCTCCTAGGATCAAGACATGAGCCAAAGAGTTGGAGGCTTAACCGGCTGAACCACCCATGAGCCTCAGAGCTGTATTCTTTTTTTTTTTTTAATTTTTTAATTTATTTTGAAAAAGAGAGAGAGCACAAGGAGGAGAGGGGCAGGGAGAAAGGGAGAGAGAGAGACAATGCCAAGCAGGCTTCATACTGTCAGCACAGAGCCCAATATGGGGCTCGAACTCAGAAGCCACGAGATCATGACCTGAGCCACAGTCAGACACTGGACTGACTGAGCTACCCAAAGTGCTTTTGGTGTTTTGTGGTAAGGACTTCTGGAGCCCAGAACATTCTCAGAATACTGAAAGAATCCTCTGTACTCCCACTTCACATCTGCAATTCCAAGGTTCTTTCCATGGTCCCTCCCCAGCTTTCACTATCTTTCTTGACACTGGTATAGAAAACTTGAGAAAAAGAGGCAGGAATAAATCCTTTCAACCACTGTATCTGAAATGAACCAATCCATGGGAGATCCTGACCTATGTAGGTGAGGAGACAGTAGTGTGTCTGGCATCAAGTATAGAATGTCCCCAGAACAGGATTGCCAGCCTGTTTCAAGTGATAGTGTAGATCCTGCCCCTTCCTCTTGGATAGGCCATAGGTCAGAAGGGAAAAGCCAGTGAATGCACACACACCAAAGTGTACGTGCCTTGCTGGCTCCAGGAATTAAACAAGCCAAAACAAATAGCAATGCTGCTGCTGGCCTGGGAGGCATCTCACCTCTGCCCCAGAATTTCAACCTAGCAATCTGATTCCAGAACACATATTCTCACCACAATCTTAACCTACAGGACTTGGGGAGGAATTGTGTGTTGTTCTTTACTCGTCTTGATTTTGTATTTGCCTTTTTGAATTCCAGCAGAAAAAAGGGAGCCTTCTGACACAGGAGGAAGAGAAGTTAACCTGGTATGTCCCATGCATCTGTTAAAACAAATGCAATCTATGTTATACCATGTTAATCTTGATACAATATTTCAAATTTAATAAGTCCATGTAACACTTACCCTGTGCCAGGAGCTGTTCTAAATGCTCTCTATATAGACTGACTTTTAAACATGTGTTATTTTTTAATGTCTATTTATTTTTGAGAGAGACAGATAGACAGGCAACCCAAGACAGAGTATGAGTAGGGGAGGGGCTGAGAGGGAAACACAGAATCCGAAGCAGGTGTCAGGCTCCAAGCTGTCAGCACAAAGCTTGATGCAGGGCTGGAACCCAGGAACTTCAAGATCATGACCTGTCCCGAAGTTGGATGCTTAACCAACTGAGCACCCAGGTGCCCCTAAAAAATGTGTTGATTTCACACTTAATTCTATCTGCAGCAAAGATTCTTCAGAATTCACAAGTTTCACAATGAGTGTCCTTTTGGAAGGGCATTAGTGGCAGTGGAGACCGGAAGTAGAAAATTCAGAGATTGGAATGTAAGACCTTGGCTATGCTCTTGATCTGTTATGTGACTTCAGGCTATTTATATATTCTCACAAAAACACCTTAAAATCTTTTGGTAGAGAATTGAGAGTTAATGAAAGAATGAATCATAAATAATCTCATAAATAGCATGTGATTTCTTCAGACTCCCAGCAGATAAAAAAATATGACCATAGGTCTAGTTATTATGCAAAAAGTTCTTGCAGTATGTGTGGGCTCATCAAGGAAGAGACCTCCCAGACAAAGCAAAGGGCATTCTGGAGGCAGTGCCAAGTTTTCCTACAAGTTTTTGGCATACAAACCTAAGCTTTTTATTTGGGGCTCAATGTTGTGTAAATATTGGAACTCCAAAAAATGCAAGGTGAGGCAATATATTTCTGAAAAAAATTTATAAGGTTCTTCAGTTAAAAGAAAAATAATCATAAATGAGGAACGTGTGTGTGCATGTTTCACTGTGGAAGGGTAGAGATAAACCCATAGTAACCCTCAAAAGTTTCAGAAATGCCAAATGCATATATGGCCAATAATTTTACATATAATATTAAATGATACTCAGCATTCCTCACTAGGTTGCACAATTTTAAATAAAACCAAATATATTCAACTTTGTAAACTCATATTAATTTTTTAGTAAACAGCTTTGTGTTGGGTGCTAAGGTTTTGTTTTTCCAAGTAGGAAAATTTTCTTAAATGTTGTTTTCTTTCTTCCTATAGTGAACAACAATGAACTACATTCTGTTACAATCAGGCGTAAGATCTAGGAAACTATTTAAAACAATGATCTAAATGGGTTCTTGTATAAATAAAGTCCAGCCTGGTTAAAATGTAGTTATATTTCTTTGTCTGTAGGCTGCACAAATTATTTATGATCTGAAGTTGAACTCAAGGGGCTTCTCTCTGTGTGCAATTGTTGGAATTTTATTTTAAGATGCTTGCATCTTTTGCAGGAATTCACAGATTTGGCCCATTGGAGATGGCCAACATTTCAGAAAATATGGTGATGCCATGTTAGATCTTTGAGACTAAAGATTTCTTAGGCAGGGACTGTACTGGAATCAGTGGAATAGAAATCCAACGGAGAGAAAGGAGCATAAAAATATGGCAGATACATATAAAGGCCAGAGTTCTCATCTTATTCCAGAATGGTCCCTGGAGGTTATAAAAGTACTTAAAATACTAAAAATTACTGACCTGTGTGTTTTTGTTACAGTGCTTTGTAAACGTAAGCCGGCATTACAAATGCAGAGCAGGAGAGCCGCTTTGGTATTTGTCATATCTGTCCACATCAGCCTTGCGGCATCCACCACTTTGCTGACGGGCTACAGCATAGGCTCAACCACAGAACCCCGTGCTTTCTTTTACCTCAGTCATTCTAACCGAGTTTTCCATGGAGACCAGCCGGCTTTTGGGAAAGGAGCCAGGTCACTGAGTTGACAGACTTCTATACAATCGTAAAATTACAACAGGGATCCTGTTGATATACTGAAGACTATGGCTATTTATCAGGTCACATGACAGTTTTCTCCTTCAATGCTTCTCTGGAGAAATCACCCAGGTTCCTTCCAGGGGGGGTGGGGCACTTTCCAGCTGAGCCCAGAGACTGGGAGGGGGAAAGCTCTTCCTGCCTCCCTCAGTCATCCCGCTTATTTCCCGGGCAGCCACCTCACTGAAGGCAAACAGTATGCTCAGCGTCCGATGCTTAGTTTCTTGGAATAGAGCCAGAAATTCTGCGGTAGAAATCTGCCAGGAAGGGAAAGGAGATGGACTACTTCACATACAAAATAAGGACGATAAAGGACCAGACAGGCATGTAGACTGTCGAAGACTGAGGATCTGATACCTTCAGGGAGTTAGACCAAACCTCAAGCGTGTAAATCGATTGGCAAATTAAAAATTAAAATAACAACTCTTAGCATTAAAATGGTATCTTCATTTTTACCAAGTAAGGTCCTTGTTTAGTTAGGAGTGGTTAACAAATAACTGAAAAGAGTAAGAAGCTCAGGACACATTTTATTTTCGTTTTTGTAAGGTCACCTCTTTTTCTGTTTTTTTTTCTTAATTTTTAATATTATTAATTTATTTTTGAGAGAGAGAAAGCACGAGTAGGAGAGGGGCAGAGAGAGAAAGGGAACAGAGGATCTGAAGCAGGCTCTATGCTGACTGCAGAAAGCCTGATGCAGGGCTCACATTCACAAACTGTGAGATCATGAGCTGAAGTCCGATACTTTACCAACTAAGCCACCCAGGTGCCCCTCTTGTTTTTGTTTTTTAAGTTCATCTCTTTCTCAGAAGCTTTAAGATATTTGACTTATTTGGAGGTATAATAATTTTCTTGTGATAATCCAGATATTGTATAATTTTTCCTGCAGGTAGACCCTCCCTTCCTAAAATGGAAA
>NC_043704.1:58551397-58575446 GCF_006229205.1 Suricata suricatta
TGTGAGATCATGAGCTGAAGTCCGATACTTTACCAACTAAGCCACCCAGGTGCCCCTCTTGTTTTTGTTTTTTAAGTTCATCTCTTTCTCAGAAGCTTTAAGATATTTGACTTATTTGGAGGTATAATAATTTTCTTGTGATAATCCAGATATTGTATAATTTTTCCTGCAGGTAGACCCTCCCTTCCTAAAATGGAAAGCAATTTCTAATTTCAGGCTTTAAATCATAATAACGTATCTTGGATACTCATAATATTTATTCTTTCTGACCCATTAGAGGACATCTGTTCTATTTTATTTTTAATCATTTACTTCTAAGCTGTGTTAATACTATATCTTGTAAGCTGTCTGAAGCTTCTTGTGGGATATTTATGTTTTTCTTATTAATTTGGGCTGAGAGATTGAAAAGTATTCTGTTGGGGCACCTGTGTGGCTCACTTGATTGAGCATCTGACTCTTGATTTTGGCCAGGTTCATGGGATGGAGCCCCATGTTGGGCTCTGTGCTGACAGTGGTCAACCTGCTTGGGATTCTCTCTCTCTCTTTCTGCCCCTCTCTGCCCCTTCCCAGCTCCTGCTCTGTCTCTCTCAAAATAAATAAGTTAAACTTAAAAAAAAGGGTTCTGTGACTTCAAAGTGAACAATAATGAAGCACAATATAAGTACTTGGGAGGAACATAGTGGTCCTAAGACTTTCATCTTTTAATGAGTAAGCATATGCTAAAAAACGTAAACGTCAGCAGCAAACGTGAGGAAATGTAAGTTATTTCTGTTGATATGTATGACTCCATTTAGCATATACTCATCGTTTGGTAATCGTGTGCACTCTTGCATCCTTAAGTGGTAGTAAACACTATCTTTTTTCTCTTACAGGTTGATATTCCCTGGCCCTTTTGGAGTGAGGAAACTGACAGGGGAATCAGGCAAAATCCCGAAACACTGTTATCAGAAACTGGTCCTTATGATAATGACCACTGGCTCAGGGTCCCAGAAGAGTCTGAAGCTTATTCTAACCCATGCCTGGAGGAAAACAAACAGGGCATTGTTTATGCTTCCTTGAACCATTCTGTCATTGGAATAAACCCAAGACAAGCAAGGAGTATGAAAGAAGCACCTACAGAATACGCAGCCATATGTGTGAGAAGTTAAATTCAATCTTGATCTCCAAGCAGTGATCACTGAATGATCTGCATGTCCACACCATTACTGAGCCCAACAAAAGGTAAAATAATATTCCTTGACCTGCAAAGCTTCACTTTAAGGAGGTTCATATTGGTGCTTGGGTCTTAAGGGTCTATAGGACAAATGACTAAAATGTCTCCCCCCAAATTCTGGGGGAACTTTTTATATGATACCCTTGAACAACAACACAAAAACCCTTCCCTCCATGACTAAGTGATATTATGAGTAGCAGACTGGTAGAACACTTCAACTTAGCTACATTTTACCCAGTGTATGAAGTTAATATGTTTTTTGGAGGATAAGAGACACGTGTAAGTAAGAGAGGTTTGCGTCATCTGGATCAGTTCACTACACTCTCTTGACAATGAAGGATGACCCAATTTGACTAACTGACCATCAACCCAGCAATGATAGGATGTTTATTTCTGGTCATTCTTCTGTGATGAGAAATATTCCTCTGTCCATCCAACACTGGGTTTTTTTTTTAATGTAAAGAAGAAGTAATTTTAGACTTGATATAAGAAAAGAATGGAAAGCATAAATGGTTCAGTGAAGATGTGGACTACACCAACTACTGCAGAGCAGACACTCCCCGTACCTGACATGCAAATGGTTTTAGCTGCCCTGTTACATTGCTGAACAAATATAGGTAGTAATGGAGCAATAATATGTGGTGCACTTATAAACAAAGCTGTGACTCAGTGGCTGGGTCACATGGACTAGTGTATATGAGTGTGATATAAGGCTGCTGAATTAATACACTTGTGGGTGTTACAATAAACATAATATTAATTATCATCGAGCAAGTACAGATTGACGAGTTAAACTGCTTCATCGCTGATCTGATAGCAAATGAAAAGCACAGTTCATGGAAGGGAGAAGAGTCTTGAATATTCATTTGGCCAGCCCAGGTCACCATACTTTCATCAGCCACATCTCTATCTTACCTTTCTTCTTACTTCTTTCTAAGGAAATCAGGACAAACTCTCCAGAGTGAAGTGAAACAGGTTTATAATAATTCATTTAAAAATACTCTAGTTGCAGCCAGTTGGGTACAGCAAAAAGAGATGGTTTCAGACTTTCTGAATTTCCAGAGTACTTGCGTCTAATTATGTCAAAAATAGCCTATAGCTTTATTCAACAGCATGAGTCTATTAGGTTTCTCAGGTGTTGCTACTGAATAATGCACTAGACCTCTTACAAATGGACAGCAAAGGTTGGGATCCATTGGAACACATATGTGAGCTGCTGCACAAGTGAATGTGGGGTGTGTGTGTGTGTGTGTGTGTGTGTGTGTGTGTGTGTGTAAGGGAAGATAGGTGACTTACTGAAATGGTAAAAAGAGAAACTGCCAAAACTGACATTCCATTTCAGTTTCCTGAAAATACTAAAGCAAATGGATCATTAAGGAAAATGTATGAAAATAATGTATGGAATTAGGGGGATGGGAGTATGACATCCCATACAATTTTTTATCCCATGTATGTAACACTGGCATTAAGACTTTGCCCCTTAGATGGAGACTGCTTTAGAGTCCCCGTTCTCTAGCCAGTGTGATACCACTATACCTGAAATGTTGAGCAATCAGTTCCAGGTGTGCTCTTCCAGCCAAGCTGCATTTATGGGCAATTACGTACAAAAGATATATTAGAGTAACTGTTTGTGGTATTCTTAAATATAGAAACAGGAAGTATGGCGAGGACACATTTAGCTGTTTTTATCAGATAAACACACAAAGCTGAACAGTTCCTTCATGATTGTTTAAAAACTTTAAACAGCGAAATATTTCTGTCTATTGTTTAGGATATTCTTAGCATGTCTCATAGTAAAAATAATGTTGGTAAAGATTTCACTTCTACAAATGATTCATTCTTACACTTGTACCATGCTGCCCAAATTACAAATCATTTATGCTTTTATTCCTTCTTAATAAAAGGTGTCAGAGTGATATATGTATTTTCCCAGTAAGTCTACTTCAGTTATTATTTACATAGCTTATTGTATTAATGAAATATGAGAAAAATAATATGTAGATGATTTAATGATTTTTCATGAGTTTTAAGCTTGTTGATTGTTTCCAATAAGAAAGTAAAGTTATTAAAAACTTACTTGGAATCAATTTGGTGTTGGCTTTTGTACCAAAAAGAAAAATGTGTGGGCATAAAGTAGAGGGTGATTCTCAAACTTTATAGTATATAAAAACAGCCTGAAAAGCCTGATAAACTGCAGACTACCAACTGCTAGCACTAAGAAGTTCTGGTTCAGGAGATCCAGAATATGGCTCTACAATTTTCACATTGAAAGACATCCCAGATAATTTAATACAGATTTCCCAGTGTAGAGGCTAGTTTGGTATATGTGGTTTATTTGATCAGTTTTGCCTTCCAATGAAGAACTCTCTAGGCCCAGAATTAATTCTCTGGCCTGATGGTCTCCCTTCTTCTCCCTTCTCTCCCCTCCCCTCCCCTTCCTTCCTCTCCCCTCCTCTACCCTTCTCTTCTTTACCTTCCTCTTCTCTCTCTTTCTCTTTCTCAATTTATTTTTGGTTCAGTTGAGTGGAAGGTACAGAGAATTCCCGTGATTTCCCTGCCCCTATGCATGCACAGCCTCCTACATCACCAACATCCTGCTCCAGAGTGGTACACAGTACACTTGTTACAATTGATGAACAAACACTGACAGTCATTATCAACCAAAGTCCATTGTTTACATTAGGATTCATTCTCTTGGTGTTTTAACTCTATGGGTCCTTGCAAATGTATGGTGACATGGATCCTTTACTATAGTAATGTACAGAACAGTCTCACTTTCCTAAACATTTTCTGGGCTCTACCTATTTATCTTTCCCTCCCCTCAATCTCTTGACAACCACTGATCCTTTTACCATCTCCATAGTTTTGCCTTTTCCAGAATGTCAAACATTTGGAACCATATGTAGCCATTGACTTCTTTCACTTAATAATATGCACTTAAGATTCTTCCATGTCTATTTGTGTCTTGATAGCACATTTCTTTTTATTTTTTTATTTTTGTTAATGTTTATTTATTTCTTTTGAGGGAGAGAGAGAGATCAAACAAATGGGAGGGGACAGAGAGGGATGGAGAGAGAGAATCCCAAGCAGATTCTGCACTGACCATAGAGCCAGAAGCTGGGCTCAATCTCAGGAATGATGAGATCATGACTTGAGCTTAATCAGTTGCTTAATCGACTGAGCGGCCCAGGCACCCCATTGATAGCTCATTTGTTTTTAGCACTGAATAATATTCTATTGCCTATATGCAGCACAGTTTATTTATCAATCACTTACATCTGGGTTGTTTATAAAAGTTGGCAATTATGAATAAAGCTGCTACAGTCATCCCTGTGCAGGGTGTTGCATAGATAAACATTGGTTTTTAACTCATTTGAGAAAATACCATGTGATTGCAGTATCATAGGGAAAGAGTTTGCTTAGTTTTGTAAGAAACTGTCAAACTGTCCTCCAAAGTGGCTGTACAATTCTGCATTCCACTAGCAATGAGAGAGAGTTCCTGTTGCTGTACATCCTCATGGGCATCTGCTGTTGTCAGTGTTCTGGATTTCATCCATTGTAATAGGTGTGTAGTAATACCTCTCTGTCCTGATTTGAAAATTCCTATTGACACATGATGTTGATCGTCTTCTTATATTCTTATTTGCTTTCCATGTATCTCCTTGGGGAGGGATCTATTCAAATCTTACACATTTTTAAAATTGGGTTGTTTGTCTGCTTATTGGTGAGTTTTAAGAGTTCTCTGGATAGTTTGGATGATATTTGGATCTTTTATGAATTGTGGCTTTTGCAAGTATTTTCTCCCAGGTTATAGCTTATCTTTCCATTCTATTAATGGCATATAATTTATGGTTTTTTTAAATATATATTTTTTAATTTAGAGAGACATAGTGAGTAGGGGACGGAGCAGGGGGTAAGAGAGAGAATCTTAAGCAGGCTCCTCACTCAGCACACAGCCCAACTCGGGGATGGATCCTCTGACTGTGGGATCATGACCTGAGCTGAAATAAAGCATCAGACACTCAACGACTGAGTCACCCAGGCACCCCCAAGCATTTACTTGTTAAATTTGTTGCCATATTAGACTCTGGGCTTCTTATGGGTGAAGATTAGGTTACATTTCTTTTTAGTTTCTTATCCCAGTACTTGGCATATAGTAGAATTAAATACTGTTTTAGGAATGGATGGTATTGTTTGTGAAGTGAATCATTAATGCCTTGCTACTCAAGACCAGTAGCATGGACAACTTCTGGGAATGGTTAAAAATGTAGAATTTCAGTCTTAACCTACTAAATAAGAATCTTTATTTTTCACCTGATCACTCAGATGATTTGTGAAGCTTAGCCTTTATGAACCCACATGTCCCCACCAGGAGTCAGGTGTGGCAGGAAGCCAAGTCACATTCCTAGTAGACTCATTTGGAAAGTTCTATTTTAGGCAGGAACAGGAGGGGCCTCACCACCCAGCCCGGAAGATAAAAATGGTAAGTGAGAAAGAAAACATTACTACTTTATAGACATTTGTGTGAAATTTGAGAACACAGGAACTGAAAATCCTATGTTAGAAATCAAGGTACAAGTTCAAAAGCAAGTTCTGGGGATTGATCTTTAAAATCAAAGTCTATTATGAAGTTAGTCAAGGTAAACGTTCCATGGGAATCGCTTTATCTGCAAACAATCTATGGTCACAGACTAGGCAGCTAGTTTGTTACATTCTGAAGTGACATGATTGAGAAAGATTCCATTACTGCTCAACACTGTTTATAGCATAGATGAAGAGATAGCAACCAAACAAAAAATATATTCTGATAGTTGAATTGTTCTCAGCCCTCTGTCTCTACCAGGCCTTGACCATCTGAAACAGAAAGAAGTCAGACTGGGAGAAAAGACTAATATTAATAGGAATGGTAAATTGATGAGCATGACCTGGATCCAAAGACAAAATAAATTTCCTACCAATTCCACCCCCGAAATCTTGCTTGACGTTGAGACTTATTCATAGGAAAAGTTAGATCTAGTGAGAGATACTCAACCAGCCATGTGAGAGATGTCAGTCTGCCTCAAACCTGCCTAACTGCAAAAAAGGAGAGCCGGGGATGTGATGACACCCCCTTTGCCTTTAATGCAAGGGCTCCTTCCAGAGGTTAATGTGGTTAAAAGAGCTAGAGGCGCTGCGCATCTCTCCAATCAGATAAATCGATCCTTTTTCTGTACAGAGAAGTCTGCAAGAAGGTCGATCAGTGGAGCACCCTATTCTGGAAGTTAAGATAAGAAAGTGAGGAAAGCAAAAGAATAATTTTTTTCTAATTTTGGTAAGAACTTAATGGGGGTTAAATTACTGGAGGAAGTGACAGGATATGAGCCAAATTTTAGTTGGACTTGTCTTCTAAATAGCATATAGGTAATTACAAAGTGGTTTCCTATATACTATACTAAACAATTTATGCATTGTGAGAGCTCTAATGCAACTATTTACTCTTTACACTTCTTAGTTGTTTAAAATGTGTGTAACTAAAAGGCTGATATAGCTATACACTTTATTTTTATATAGACAATATCATTATAAATTTATCCAAGTCTTGATCAAAGCTTAACAATTGATAAGTAATTCCTATTTATTTATTTTTTTAATAAAAGGAGGGTCAGGAATGGCTAGAATTTCATCAGGTTAGAAACCTTCACCTTTGCAAACTATCTTACAATGGCTAAAAAGGACAATAACTCCAAACCAGATAACTACAGGTTGAATTGCTTTTTAAAGTTCTGGAAATGTGTGTTTTCTTTGAATGATACTCTATGTAGAGATTGAATAGTACAGGATCTCAACTTTCATTTTAGTGATATTGACATTTAGTATGTCTCTCAAGTTAAGAGGTGCAACTTATTGTCTTCCAAGTAGAGTTGTATCAATAGGTGAGCTGTAGCCCATAGGTTGACTGCTATATTAAATTGAGTCTTGTTCCCTGGGGCTTTCTATGTTCCATACCAAGCATTAATGATCACAAGATACTATTCTACCTCTTATGATTCTTTTTTTAAATTTTTTAATGTTTATTTATTTGAGAGAGAGAGAGAGAGAGAGAGAGTCTGAAGCAGGCTCCAGGCTCAGAGCTGTCAGCACAGAGCTTAATGCAGGGCTCAAACTCAGACACCTTGAGATCATGACCTGAGCTGAAGGTGGAGGCTTAACTGATACAGCCACCCAGCTGCCCCAACTCTTATGATTCTAATGATCACTTGACAATAATGAAGTAATGTTTATCATGACAGATATCTACTATTTATTGAGCGCTTGTCTATGTGTAAAGCATTGTTCTAAGCCTTTTAAGTGTATGACATCCTCAATTCACATAATCACCTTAAGAAAGTAGGTAGTTGTCATGTTCATTCTGCTGATCAGAAAACTGAGGCACATAATGGTCAAGTAAAATGTCCACGTTTACAGAGCTAATAAGTAGTAGAATCTGAATTGTAACCTAGTAATCTGATTCCAGAACTCATGTTCATCCTGCAACATCAACTGAAGGAGCAATGGAGGATTTGAGCTATTCTGGATTCATTCTATGATGCTTAGATCTCTCTGCTGAAGCTGACCCAGAAATGTTGGATTAATCCCTGTAATCCATGTATAACACCATGTAACCCAGTGATGCTTTCAGTTCCCAGTTCCCAGTTCTCGGCCACTGAGAGAAAAAAGGAGTTTTACCGGGCACAGATTTGAAACTACATCGGAGAGCATAATATGCTGATGTCAAGGACCGGTCATCAAATGGCGATCAGGGTAAGTACATAAAGGAGGATACAAAAATGGGCAGGCTACAAGGAGGGTACTATAATGAGATTAGGCATACTGGAGACTAGCACAGGGCCCCACAGCATGCACACAACTGGATCTGAGCCAATTTCACTTGAACGCAGGAGTCTGTAACCTTGGTCTTGCTCAAGCCTCGTGCCACAGTGAGGGTACACTTAAAACTGAAGATAAAGACAAGTATGCAGACCTGTGTGAAATTGAGGGATTGGTGAATCTTATGGTTGTTAGCAACAGTGATAGAGGGAGGTAAGGGGCTTGGGCAGACCCCAAGACTCTCTTGGGGGAGACCTGACTGCTGTCTCCTTTCCCCAAGAGAAGCATCAATGTGTTTGAAAAACCAATTAGACAAACAGTGATAAAGCCAAGAAAAAACTAAGGCCCAGAGGCTCAGGAGTAAAATCATTGGACCAAAATTTCAGTGAAGGTAAGTCTGACCACTTCTGAGTTATCAAAGCACCCTGGTGGCCTTGGGAAAAAATCAGGTGTCCCATTTGCTAAAACCCACATATCACAAAATGTCCTAAGTTTAACCTCTTTTAGTGGCAATCGTTTTCAAATTATGCTGATCACGTGGTATATGATTCTCCAGGGGGCCAGAGTAACATTCAAATTCAACCCGTTGGGGTTTTTTTTGTCTGTAAAATACACTGCCCTATTCTGCATTGCAAGTATCTCCACTGTCTTACCACATCTCAGAAACCTCAAAAGTGGTATGAGTAGTGGATGTAACATATCAACACACATCCTCACATACACACACACCCCACACACACATACATATACACAGACATATAAATATACATAGATGTGTAATTTTAGTTAAAAATGAAAATAAAAATTGATTTTATCATTTATTAATTTAATTTATATGGCTACCCCTGGGTGGAAGAAAAGAGCAGCGTGGAATAGTCAAGGATGAAAATGAGACTTTTGGTGAATGTATCTTGGTATAGAGTTTTTCCTTCAGAGTGATGAAAATTAGTTGCGTGGTTAAATAATAACAATATATAAAGAAAAAAGTAATGCCCCCAAATTGAAAACAAATTCAGTTGCGGCACCTGGGTGGCCCAGTTGGTTAAGTATTCAACTCTTGATTTCTGCCTGGGTCAGAATCTCTCAAGACCCGGATCTCATGGTCATGGGATTGAGTCCTGTGTCAGGCTCTGTGCTGACAGCATGGAAGCCTGCTTATGAGTCTCCCTCTCTCTCTCTCTTCCTCTCTGCCTCTTCTCCACTCATGCACACTCATGCACACTCATGCACACTCATGCTCCCTCTTTCAAATATAAGTAAAAGTTAAAAGAATCCCAAAAAAATTACTTTAAAAAATAAATAAAACAAACGGAATCAAGCTTAACTGTACCTCAGGTCTATAACCATGCATATAGAATAATTATGTTAAATGACTTTAATCAGTGTTTTAATTATACATCCCTACAGAGAGTATATTATAGGAACAAAAGAGCCATATAGGTATTTTAATCTGCATTTGGTATTTTTCAAAGTTACCTTGATGTTATTTTAAAAATAAACATGTAGATGATAATATAGGGCAAAGCAAATATATAACTATGTTAATGTATTTGGAAATAAAGCTTTTCTCTACAACAAAATATAACACAATAGCAAACTTAAAGATGTTCAGAATCCCAAAATCCAAGTTTTGAGTTGGAAGTTTAAGCATAAAGTCATGATTTTTCTTTCTCTTAAAAATTATCTCTAAATTTGACTATGGAAATGATATGAGGAATAGGTGGTAAATATAACAGGTTTGAAATCGTATTTTTAATTTCTTTAAAAGATTATTGATTGTTTAAAGAAAAATAATAATGTAATATAAATTATGTACAATATGTAGAAGTAAAATATAGGGTAGTAACAGCCCAAAGAATGGAAAAGTGGTAAATGGAAGTATAATAATACATCATGGTAGAGTGTTATAAGTTAAGAATACAAACTGAAATCCATAGAGCAATTGCTAAATTTTTTAAATTAATTCTAGGGGTGCCTGGGTGGCTTAGTCAGTTAAGCGTCTGACTTCGGCTCAGGTTATGATCTCACATTCAAGGGTTCAGTCCCTGTGTCGGGCTCTAACAGCTGAGAGCCTGGAGCCTGCTGAGTGTCTCCCTCTCTCTCTGCCTTTCCCCTCTGTATCTCTCTGTCTCAAAAATAAATAAAACATTAAAACAAAAGTAATTCTAGCTAAAGAGCCATTTAAAGAGATACAAATAGAATATTAAATACTCAATAGAAATCATAAAAGAAAGCAAATGGACAGAAACGTATGAGTCAAATAAAAACAAATATTAATATAGAAAATTTAAACCTAACTGTATAAATAATTTTATTAAATATAAACAACTATGGATTCTAATTAATAGTGCAAAACTCAAATTGAAAATGAAAACAAGACTGTACTATATGCAGTTATATAAGATGCACTTTAGGTAAAAATATTTAAGTTAAAAGTAAAAGTGTAGAAAAAGAAAGCACACAAACATCAATCATATTAAAGCTGAAAAGGCTGTATTATCATTAAAAGTACAACTCGAGACAGAGTTTGTCAGAGACAGACACTTCATAGTAATGTAAGAGTCAATCTCTCAAGAAAAAGGACAATTCTAAATATGTTTAAACTTAATAGTAGAATTTCAAAATACATGAAACAAAAACAAGAGGTTTAGGACAGCAGTTGACAAATCCACAACTGAAGCCTCAGTTGAGAACCCCTGGCATAGACAATAGATCACCGGAGTAGAAGAGAAAGCACATAGGTAGAAAATAAGTGCAGTCTTTATGCATGAAAATAAAGACTAAGATATCATTGGACTTTGTATGTCCCGAGCACTAGGAAGGTCATGTTGGGTCTGCTCAGTTACCAGATTTGGAATATATTTAGTAGACATTGGGAGAGTCATTGAATGGTTTGTGAACAAGGCATTTACTTCAACTTTCTGAGAATTGCTATGGTCTGAACATTTGTGTCCCTCCAAATTCATAAGTTAATACCCTCACTGCAAAGGTAATGATATTAATAGGTGGGGCTTTTGGAAGGTAATTAGATCAGGAGGGTGAAGCCCCATGAATGAGAGTAATGCCTTACTAGAGAGACCTAAGAGAGATCCTACAGCCTTTTCCACCACATAGGGATACAATGGGTAGTCTGCACCCTGATCTTTCTTCCAGCTTCCAGAACTGTAAGAAAGAAATGTTCATTGTTTATAAGCCACCCAGTTTATGGGATTTTGTTATAGTGGCTTCACTACACCAAAACAAAGGTGTTTCATATAAGATAACAATCTTATCCCCATTAAATTGTACATATTCAACAGTAGGAGGTGACAGATAGACCTTCTGTCTCAGTAAACCACTTAAATAGAGAAGTGAAAATGATAAGAGTTGTGTTTTTAAGCCTGAACAGGAAATAAAATCAATCTGATTGATGTATTTGGTTTAGGCTGCTCTAGGAGCCTAGCCAGAGTCTTCTACTGAGTTCTTCACATTAACATCTATCCGAATATTCAGCTGTGGACGGTAGAAGAAGGCAGCTTCGTGGATATAAACTGCCATCCACCTGTATCTGTAGTGTTCCTGCTGGGGCTCCTGGGGGAAAGGAATGGCTTCGCCTGAATGGCTAACTATGTCAGAGGGATGTTCAGGTGAAGGACTGGACCTCAGACAAACCTTAATGCCTCAACTTAAAGGAGGAGCTTCCGAAATTGGTCTTGGTTCCACCTGATAGAAATGTCTTGGGGTTGCTTTATACACCAAGTTGCTTATATACAGTGAGTGGGTATGGGGATAAGTGACAGACTTCAAGAAGTCAGGCCGCAGAGGGTACCAGGAAGGTGTTTAGTCTACTTCTGATTTACAGCTCCACCAACAGCAGATTCCTTCTCCATCTTTGTAGATATCTCATTTCTGCATGAGCAGAAGCTCTACAGCTGTATGCCACTGTTCGGCTATTTGGGGACCTGAGAGGCAGGAAGACTATTACATTCTTTAATGTGTAATGTAACCATCTCTGGGTAATTTATAAGCCAACAAAAAACATTCAGTGCTCTTGGGGCACCTGAGTGGCTCAGTGAAGTGGCTGACTTCAGCTCAGGTCATGATCTCATGGTTAGTGGATTCAAGCCCCACATCAGGCTTTATGCTGACAGCTCCTAGCTGCAGCCTGCTTCAGATTCTGTCTCCCTCTCTCTCTGCCCCTCCCCCATGTGTGCTCTGTCTGTCTCTAAAATAAACATTAAAAAAAATTTTAAAGCATTCAGCGTTCTTTTAGTAGTTGTTTTCTCTTTTCTCTTTTGCACTGTGTCTTCCTAGTTTTTTGACATCAATTTAGATTTGTTTCTATGGCAGCTAAATTATTTCTTTCAATATTTTTTTCCAGTAAGGTCAATGAGTGGTATAGTTTTTTATTGCATCTATATAGGGTATATTTCTCTTGACACATAGATAGATGGTAACTTAGCATTCTTGGATAACTTGGTTTTTTTCCCTCCAGAATGATGCAGGTACTGTTTTATTTGGTTCTGACACTGAACATTATGGAGACAAAGTCTGTTGTAAATACAATTTTTTTCCATGTTAGGTAACTTGTTTTTCTTTTTTCTGACTAGACAGTTACAGAGATTATTTTTATATCCTTGAAATTCTGAATTGCAAAAAGTATATATCCAAAGGTGTACCTTCCTTGACTCTTCTCTATTTCTGAAATCTCAACTAAAGTATATTTTTCTTCATGGATTGCTCCTCCATTTTCTTTATCTTTTGGCTAATAATATTCAGCTTTTTCTTTTTCTTTGAGTTATGGATAATTAGTTCTATTTTTTTTTAGAGACATAGAGAGAGAGAATGGATAGGGGAGGGCAGTGGGAGAAGGAGAGAGAATCATAAGCAGTCTCCACACCCAGCACTGAGCTCAGTTTGGGGCTTGAGGGTGAGATCAAGAGTTGGATGCTTAACCAACTGAACCAACCAGGTGCTCCATTTTCACATTCTTTTTTTTTTTTTTTAAATTCATTGATGTGGCAATCCTGGTCACTGCCTTTGATTTTTATTTTTTTATTCTTCTTAAATTTCAAGTTGATCTTTTATAGAAGTAAAACATTCACAAAGGGGGCAGGAGTAAAAATGATAAGTACAAAGATTTTTTTTACTTTGAATTCAATTTATGCAATCAGCACCCTTTCAGAACAAGAGACAGAACATGGCCAGCACACCAGAAGCTAATGCTTTCTCCAAGCCATGTCTCTGTTCTCCAAAGAAACTATCCTGACCCCTAACACTATATATTAGCTTTAATACTTTTGAATTTGACATAAATAGAATCACACCGTATATAAATTTAAGTTTAATGGCAAAAATTGTAAAAGGTCTGAGATTTTGCCTTACTTGCAAGCTGACAAGGTTAACTTGCAAGGTCACAGTTTCATGGGTGCTGGGAGAAGACATGAGATCCCTGGACCAGAGGAAAGGATGTTTTCATTCACAGAGCAGCAAACAACATGAGCATCAGTATATTTGTGTCCATTCCCCTTGTCCCTTAAGTCCCACAAGGATGATGCAGATGTGCCCAAATGGATGCCTGCACAAACAGTGGATTGCAGGACAGGAACTCCAACTTAAGTGACCTGATCTTTTAACTGGATAATAAGCATGCTTACCCTTTGCTCTGGAGGCAGACATTATCTCTCTCTTCTAAGGCTGTTTGCTATGCAAATATCCTGAAATAAAGGACTTTGAGAAAGAATTAGAAAGATCTACTTCTTTTTATCAAAACTAGATTATCTCCCATGAGAGAAAAAGCTTCAGAAAGTTTCCTTTTGAAAGCTCTGTTGACTGAGAAAAAGCTCAATGCACTAAGAAAATGGTCACAACAAACAAAACTGACTGATATGAATTTAAATTCTACCTTTTCCCAAGTGGTCTTTTTGGCTCTGCTGTGCTACACAGCCTGAGACACAGGTCCTAGAGCATTGGAGGGCCCCCTGGATTTTTGGGTCCCAGAGGAATAGAAGCATTAAGCTGTGGTCTCAGAGGCCTGGACATATGTGGGTCTGATTCAGCATTCAAAGCAGTCAAACCCCAAAGACCCAAATCACAGTAGGACATTTGAAAGTCATCTCTTTTTAAAAGTCTGATTTGTATTTTGTAAAAAATTTTAAAGACTCAGTTGGTTGAGCATCAGACTCTTGATTTCAGCTCAGGTCATGATTCCAGCATCATGGGATCAAACCTTGTGTCAAGCTTCACACTGAGCATGGAGCCTGCTTCAGATTCTCTCTCCTTCTCCCTTTGCCCTTCTCCCCTACTAGCATTCTAAACAAAAACAAAATTTAACTTGTTACTTAATTGATTCTACTGCTGCTCTTGTTGAATTGTGACAGAATTATATTTCATAAAAATATTGTTTTTGAACATAGTTAATTTAAATGTCATCCTTGTGAATGTTTCTTTTTCATTGCATCTGCTAGAATGTAATAATATTTGTATTATATTTTGATTGGATTAACAGGTCCACTGATACGTAAACATAATTTCAATATGACACAGCCATATAGAGGCATTTGAAACAGTGAAAATCGTTCATCTAGGCTGTGAGTTATTGTAAGAAATCTGTAAAGGGATCTAAATATGCACTTCAACAAATTTTGATCAGCATTAAAAATAAAACAAAAAGAAACTTTAAAAACAAATATTACACCACCCCCAAACCTATTAGTATTTTTATTAGCTTATTAATTGCATTCATAAATTAAATTAAGAGGGTTGACATTTTAGAATTTCATTTCTTGTTTTATAATTTTGATTTAATCTTTTTAATTTTATTTCTGATATTCTTTGCTGTTTAAATTGGTTTCTAGGGGAGAGGGCAAGATGGCAGAAAAGTAGGGAGTTCCATAACTCCCCCCTGCATCTATCAAACAAAGAAGGGCTGAAGCCAAAAGACACTGAACCACAAGAGTCTGGGAGGAAAACAGACAGAGTCCACTAAGAAGCCTCATAGGTGCATGATTGAGAACTGGAGAAGATAAAAACATAGAGATACAGAATCACGGTGGGAAGGGAGCCCCCTCTGCAGAGAGACAAAGGGAAAAATGTGGTCCAAACTGCTCTTAACAACTGTCCCTAGAGAAAGGGAACCCCCCCAACCCCCCACCCCCGGCTCAGGAAGGAGAGGGATCTTATCATCCCATCTCTAACCACAGGGCATTCAGAGAGAGATACTCTCTCTAACTGTGGAGGCTTCTTTGGGCTGTGTGCTCTGGGCCCAAAAATTCCCTCCGGTACAGACTGTATGCAAAGGACTCAATAGGCATCAGGAGAAACTGCGCTCCTACTTGATCCCCAGCTAGGAAGGGCCTGGCCTGGGATTCCGGGGTTACCTTTCAGTTACCATTACTGCACATGGAATAAGAGCTGAAAACGAGGCTGTGGGCGGGGCATAGAGCAATGCCCACCTTGGCTACACCAAGGGCACAGTAAGATCCGACCCAAAAGAGTGACTACAAAACTTGGTTTGAGAAGGGACTGGGGGGGCCGCCATTTTTCTCCCCACAACCACCAAGGTGGGGCCTCAGGGAGCAGCCCCAGAGACCCACAGTGCAGGCGAGATCTGCCTACACTAAACCACACTCATCTGCCTTGCCTAGCTGCTTTGTTACCAGAGCTGGATGGATGCTGTGGAAACAGACGGCCCAGCCCCTCCCCCCCAAAGCCAGCACTGATGTATTGCTGTGATTAACTCTAGATCAATTCTTGCAATTCAGATATATCTCCCTTATCTCATTCTTATCTTTCCCCTCCCCTGGAGTGGGTATTCTGGTTATAGGTTTGCTTAAACAGTCATATTTAATTCATTCTCTCTCTCTTTTTTACTTTTTAAATGTTTTATTTATTTTTGATACAGAGAGAAACAGGGCATGAGCAGGGAGGGGTGGAGAGAGAGGGAGACACAGAATCAGAAGCAGGCTCCAAGCTCTGAGCTGTCAGCACAGAGCCCAACGCCGGGATTGAACCCACTAACATGAGATCATCACCTGAGCCAAAGTCCAATGCTTAATTGACTGAGCCACTCAGGCGCCCCTAATTCACTCTCTTGAAATATATTCTACACCTCCGTCAATAATTTCCTTTTTCTCTGAAATAATCAGACTATATAATTTCTCAGGGTAACATTATCCAGGTTAAAGTTCAATTTTTCTTTCTTCCCACCCCAGTCACTTCTCTTTGTATATGCTCTTCCATCAGCACTGCCTCTACCCTGCTCTTTATTTATAACCAGGATCTCTGGCATTCTGCTTTTAAACTGCCCTTTCTCTTTTTTTCCTCTCCCTTTTGGTTTTCCTGTGTTTTTTCATTTGTTTGTACATTTGTGTGCTGTTGTTCCCTATTTGTTTGTCTGTCTGCTTTCTGTTCCAGGGCTACCTCAAGAAACAAGCCAAAGTACACATGGTGGAGAGTCCCAAATATCACTACAAGTAGGGAAATAAAATAACCAAAGGCACAACAAGAGAGACCAAGGGAAACCATTGAAAGAACACTTCCTGAACAGACAGATCCTGGACAGTCAATGAGCCTCCTTTAATATAGCAATACTCACAGGTGCAGAGCACATAACAGTTCTTTTTAAACTGACAAGAGACAGAAAACTAGCCAAAATGATGAAACAAAAACACTCTCCTCTAAAGAAATTCCAGGAAGTAGTCACAGCTACAGAATTGTTCAAAACAGATATAAGCAACATAACTGAGCAAGAATTCAGGACAACTGTCATAAAATTAAGTTCTGGGCTAGAAAAAGGCATGGAAGACATCAGAAAAGGCTTGCTACAAAGACTATGCACCTTACAATAGTTCTGATCAATGAAAAAATGCTATAAAAAGGTGCATAATAAAATGGAGGTGACCACTGCACAAATTGAGGAGGCAGGGAAAAGAATAGATGAATTAGAAGCCACAATTATAGAAAAAGAGGAAACTGAGAAAAAGAGAGATAAATTGTTCCAAGAACACGAAAGGAGAATTTGAGAACTGAGTGATACAATCAAAGGGAACAAAATCCATACCATAGGAGTTCCTGAAGAAGAAAGAGAGAAAGGGGATGAAGGGATACTGGAAAAATTATAGTCAAGAACTTCCCCAATCGGGGGAAGGAAACAGATACTGAAATCCAAGAGGCACAGAGAACCATCTCAGATGTAACTTGAATTGGTCTTCTGCATGATATATCAGAATGAAACTAGCAAAATATAAGGTTAAAGAGAAATCTGAAAGCAGCTACGGATAAAAGGGCAAAGGGAAACCTATCAAAGTAGTTGCAAACCTATCTACTGAAAGTTGGCAGGCTACAAAGGTATGGCAGGAATCTTCAATGTGATGAACAGGAAAAATATGCCAAGAAACCTTTATCCAGCAAGCCTGTCTTTCAGAATAGAAGGAGTGATAAAGGTTTTTCCCAAATAAACAACAATTGAAGGAATTCATTACCACTAAACCAGCCCTACCAGAAATCCTAAGAGGAACTCTATCAGGGAAATGTTACTACGAACACAAGGTACGAGAGACACCACTACAAATATGAATCCTACAGAGAACACAATGACTCTAAACCCATATATTTCAATCATAACACTGAATGTAAATGGACTAAATGCTCAAACCATATGACTTAGGGTAGCAGAATGGATAGAAAATAAAATCCATCTATGTGCTGTCTACAAGAAATTTATTTAAAACCTGAGGACACCTTGAGATTCAACATAAGGGGATGGAGAAATATTTATCTTGTGACTGGAAGTTAAAAGAAAGCCAGAGTAGCCATACTTATATCGGACAAACTGGACTTTAAAGGAAAGGCAGGAACAAGAGATGAAGAAGGGCATTATACAATAATTACAGGGTCTATACATCAGGAAAAGCTAACAATTATAAACATCTACACACCAAATTCAGAAGCACCCAAATACATAAAGCATTTAATCACAAACAGAAATTGATAAGAATGTGCTAATTGTGGAGGATTTTAATACTCACTCCACATTCAGCACTGGATAGATCAATTATACAGAAAATCACTAAAGAAACAATGGACCTGAACAACATGTTGGGCCAGATGGATTTGACACATATATTTAGAACTCTACATCTGAGGCTATGGAATTCACTTTCTTCTCAAGTGTGCCTGGTACATTCTCCAATATAGGGCACATACTGGGTCATAAAGCAGCCCTCCATAAATGTAAGCAAATTGAGATCATGCCATGAACACTTTCAGATCACAATGCTATGAAACATGAAATCAATCACAGGAAAAAGTCTGGAAAGCCTCCAAAAACATGGAGGTTAAAGAACACCCTACTAAAGAATGAATGGGCCAATCAGGCAATTACAGATGAAATTTAAAAATATATGAAAACAAATGAAAATGAAAATACAAGAATCCAAACTCGTTGGGATACAGGAAAAACAGTCTTAAGAGGAAAGTTTATTGCAATCCAGGCCTATTTCAACAAACCAGGAAAAGTGCAAATACAAAAATCTAACAGTGCACCTAAAGAAACTAGAAGAAGAGCAGCAAGAGCACCTCAAAACCAGCAGAAAAAGAGAAATAATAAAGATCAGGGCAGAAATAATCAGTATAGAATAAAAAAAAACAATTGAGCAGATCAATGAAACCAAGAGATGATGTTTTGAAAAAATAAAATTGATAAACGTCTAACCAGATTTCTCAAAAAGAAAAGAGAGAACACCCAAATAGACAAAACGGCAAATGAAAATGGATCTATTAAAACCAGTTCCTAGGAAATACAAGTAATTATCAGGGAATGCTATGAAAAATTATATGCCACAAACTGGTCAACCTAGAAGAAGTGGACAAATTCTGAGACACACATGCATTAAAAAAATCTGAACTGACTCATAACCAGTGATGATATTGAATCAGTTATCAAAAATCTCCCGAAAAATAAGAGCCCTGGGCCAGGTGGCTTCCATGGGGAATTCTACCAGACATTTATATCAGACCTAATACCCATTCTTCTCAAGCTATTTGAAAAAATAGAAATAGGAGAACCTCTGTACTCATTCTACAAAGCAAGCATCAATTGATTCCCAAACCAGACAGAAATCTAGCAAAAAAAGAGAAGTACAGGCCAATATGCTTGATGAATACAGATGCAAAAATACTCAACAAGATACTAGCAAATTGAATTCAACAGCATATAAAAAGAATTATCCATCATGATCAAAGATGTTCAAGGGGGATTCATTCCAGGGTACAGGACTGATTCAATATTTGCAAATAAATCAACATGATACATCACATAAACAAAAGAAAAGATTAAAACCATATAATCCAATTGATAAATTCAGATAAAAAATTTGACAAAGTATAGCATCCTTTCTTAATAAAAACCTTCAAGAAAGTAGGGATAGAAGGGACTTACTTAAACATCATGGACAGAACATGCAGAAGAGTGAAGCTAGACCACTTTTTTTTTTTTTACACCATACACAAAAATAAACTCAAAGTGGCTGAAAGACCTGCATGTGAGACAGGAAACCATCAAAACCTTCGAGGAGAAAGTAGGAAAAAACCTCCTTGACTTTAACCGCAGCAATTTCTAACTTGACACATCCCCAAAGGCAAGGGAATCAAGAGCCAAAATGAACTATTGGAACCTCATCAAGATGAAAAGCTGCTGCACTGCAAAGGAAACATCAAGAAAACTAATAGGCACCCCCACAGAATGGGAAAAGATAGTCACAAATGATGTAACAGATAAAGGGCTAGTATCCAAAATCTACAAGGAACTCACCCAAATTCCACACCCAAAAACCAAATAATCCAGTGAAGAAATGGGCAGAACACATGAATAGACACTTTCTCCAAAGAGGACATCCAGATGCCAACAGACACATGAAATGATGCTCAGTGTCACTCATCATCAGGGAAATACAAATCAAAACCACACCGAGATACCAGCTCATGCCAGTCAGAGTGGCTACAATGAACAAATCAGGAGACTATAGATGCTGGCGAGGGTGTGGAGAGACGGGCACCCTCCTACACTGTTGCTGGGAATGTAAACTGGTGCAGCCACTCTGGAAAACAGTGTATAGGTACCTCAAAAAAAACTACTCATAAGACTCCCCTATGACCCAGCAATAGTACTGCTAAGGATTTACCCAAGGGATACAGGAGTGCTGATGCATAAGGGTACATGTACCCCAATGTTCATAGCAGCACATTCAACAATACTCAAATCATGGAAAGAGGCTAAGTGTCCATCAACTGATGAATGGACTAAGAAGATGTAATTTATATATACAAAGGAATACTACATGGCAATGAGAAAGGATGAAATCTGGGCATTCAACACTTGGGACGAGCACTGGGTGTTTACATGGAAACCAACTTGGCAATAAACTATAAAAAAAATTGGTTCTAAATTCTAATAGTTAACTTTTATAAGAAACATATGATTAAACTTTAACTATACATACCATATGCCCTTATAAAGTCCTAATCCTTATGCCTATTATCTCCAATGGAATGCTTCACTAACCAAGAAATCAGCAACTCATTGTCTTTTTTCCACAATCCTATAACAAAAAGTGGCATTTGATTGGTCCTTCAGAACCTTCTCATTTAACATTTCCTACTTTTTGTTCAAAACTATGACATAAGACTGAACTAATGACAATCAGCCTATTATCACATTAACTGTAGAGGCTTTCATTCGATATGTTGAAAATGAATGTGGGCAATCGCAGTGATGGCTATCAAAGGCCTTAACACAGTTAGACAGCTGTTGCTAGACTTCAATTAAATATTTGCCATTTGCAGCATTTGCTATATTATTTAATACCTAGTGGAAACAGGAATTTTATATATAAATTTTATCCAATAATACACATGCACAATATCATTATTGCTGTTATATATAATACACATGCATGCAAATACACATGTAATAATTATATTGCATATAAGTTCCTGAATGTTACATCTATATGTACACATATAACACATATATGCACTCACATATACAAATAATACACATATGCCCTTATAAATATATATACCTGCACATATAATAAAAACCACTAGATAATTATAATTTTAAAAATTAGTATAAAGTTTTTAACTGGGTATTTTTCAGGTTGTCAAATCTTTCAGATAATTCACAAATGAAAAATGAAAGGCACAAAAAGACACGTTTTCCTGACCCTTCATTAGTAAATTTTGCATCCCAAACATGACAAGTACTTGCTAGCACTTTATACTTTTAGGGAATTATATAAGTAATATAACACGTCATTTCCATGACAAGGATTCAAATTTCATCATTAAATTTTCTTCTATTTCAATCGCTTGGCTTTTTTTTTCAAAAATATTTTTAAGTGCATATAGATGAAGTGTTTTATTCTGTCAGTGTTCCATGGCACTTATACTCCTGAACACCCTCATAGGAAGGATTGTACCTAGTTTTAAAAAATGAGTTACATAGTTTCATTTAAGTTCTGAAAATACTGTTTTGTACCCATAAACATAGAACCTGGTCTTTGCCCTTTTATTAGTAACATTATGACTTTCCAATGCCCATCATCTTTAAAAATACACGTGGGTTTACAAAAGATCAGATGGCCTTTGCCCATCGACGTGGTTTACCACAACCAGGTCAACCACATCCCCGTGGGGTATTGTGGTGGCAAATTCTGGGTCAGCCACCAGATTCATACAATAAAGTGTAATTAATAAATCAGTCTTACTAAGCCTGATTCTTAATATTAAGAACATGAACCATATGTTTACTATATATGAATGATGAAAAGACATTATTGCCATTAATTATTACCTAGAAGTTTAATGTTGATACAAATATATGAATACTCAAAACATAATTTCACCATGTCCAATGGTAGATAGGACTCAACATTTTTTGAGAGATGGAATTTTGTGATTTATATATAACAGGGACAACACTTAAAATTACTCCTTAATGATTAAGAATAATAATTTCATATACTATAAGTAACATGCATGTATATATGTGAATATATATACCATGCATACAAGTTTAGACTGGAAGCTGCCATTTACTATTGACATTTTGAGGATTTTATTCACATCAATTTATTGGGAAGATTATATTCTTGTTTAGTAGAGTTATGATACTGTCATGGTTAATTTTATGTGCCAAATCAACAGGGCCCAAGGGTGCTAAGATATTTGGTCAAACATTATTCTGGGTGTTTTGGGAGGGTGGTTTTGAAGAAGGTTAACACTTAGCCTGAGTAAAGACTGGTAGACTTGGAGCTTGCCCTCCTCAGTGAGGGTGGACCTCATCCAATCAGTTGATGGCCAAGTCCTCCCTTAGGTAGGAGGGAATTCTTCCTGAGGATCTTCAGACTGGGACATTGACCTTTTTCCTCCCTTCAGATTCAAACTGAAATGCTGACACTTCCTGGGTGCCGAAGCTGCCACCTTCATACTAGAACTATGGCATTTAGCTCATGCCTCCCAGACTAGAGCGGACCCATCAGTTCTCTTGGATCTCTAGCTGGCTCTGAGACCTACTGGCTCTGTGATTATGCGAGCTTATTCCTTATAATCAACGGTGCTGGAGTTCAGCTCCAGCAGGTCCAGGGTTCCCCGAAGCTGGTGTTGGTGAAAAGGAGGGATGAGAGAAACACAAGATATTTTCTGATCTACAGGCAGGCTTCTCCGCACTGACTCCACACTCAGCTTTATTTATGGTCAAATGTATGGGGAATAGCACAGACGTGGCATTTGCCTTAGACAATGATTTTTGATGATAAAATTCTTTGCTAGGTAACAATTTACCTGAATATAGATTTGTAGAAGATTCATGCATAATCTTTATCAACAGTGATTGATGTAAGGGATTTAATGCTAATCATATGGGGCAGGAAGGTATCCTTAGCATTCAAATATAAGACAATGTTTCTAGCATAGCAAAGGCAAAAGTTAGTTCTTTGTGAGCAGGAGTCAATAGCCTGTTTACTTGAGAAGCATAAGAAAAACAGGATTCTCAAGAAATACAATGGTTGCTTCCATAATCGCAAAAGATGAAGTTCCTATAATAAGTTCCTCCACAAGGTGCAATCAGCATGTATTAGGGCCAGAATAAGGGGACACGTCACTCCGGATACCAATCAACAAGGGGCCTTGTGGGGGGGGGGTTGGTGCTCAGGCAAAAAGAACTGAGTGGGTCATCATCCGATGGAAGGAGACCTTGCAAACCTGCCTTAACTTCACAAGAAGTGTTCTCAACTTGTGAGTCAGAATGGCTCCCGACAACAAATCCATTTAATCCTTTGAGGCATAATAGCATAAACATCAATTTAACTTTGTATTATTCATTATCATCAGTATTTGGATATATTTCTGAATAGAGACTGATGTACTGCTTCACAATGTGAATTTCATGACATTCATTAACATTTGATGTTTAATTATATTTTTCTAATGATGTCCTCAAAGTTACCTTCTTTCATGCACTGTCTGGTGTACATTGGATATGAAAGCTGTGCCTCATTCATGATGTCATGATGTAGGATTTAAACGTCATGTGTTTTTTCAAGTATTGATGAAGGATCAAACTCCACATGTCAGCACTGCAATTTTCTCTTCTCTTTCTCTCTTTCTATGCTGTAGGATAGCTATGGAATTGAGCAAGTTGTGAGTTCCAGCTATAGGGACACATTCTTTACTCTGTAATGTTTCTCCTCAGTATAGTCTGCGATCCTGAGCAGGGTTGAGCAGTCATACAGATTTAACTACATTCTTTACATTTTACGTTTATTCTCCAGTATGAATTCTGTGATGTAGAATGAAGCTTCAGCTCTAATTAACATGCTCTCCAAATTCTGTATATTTGCAACCTCTTCCCTAGTATTCCTTCTCTGATCAGGAGTCAGGGTGTAGCAGTTCTTAGAAGTCTTGCCACATGCTGTCGTATTCAGTGGTTATTCTCCAGTATCAAGTTTC
>NC_043704.1:58575546-58579624 GCF_006229205.1 Suricata suricatta
TTTTTTTTTACATTGGGAAGGTTTTCATCTAGTATGAATTCTGTGATGTCAAGTAAAGTGTAAAAGTCACATAAAGATCTAGCCATATTCTAACATTTTTAGAGTTTCAATCTAGTATGAATTCTGTGATATTGAATAAGGTGAGTGTTGGATAAAGGCCTTGGCACGTTACTCACATTGCTAACATTTCTCTCCAGAATGGATTCTTTTATGTCCAATAAAGTGTGAGTGCTGGGTAAAGGTCTTGCCACATTCGTTACATTGGTAAGGCTTCTCTCCAGTATGGATTCTGTTATGTTTGGTAAGGTTTGAGGGGTGAGTAAAGGATTTGCCGCATTCTTTACATTGGTAAGGTTTCTCTCCAGTATGGATTTGGTGATGTCCCTTAAGGTGTGCAGACTGGGTAAAGGCCTTGCCACATTCGTTACATTGGTAGGGTTTCTCTCCAGTATGGATTCTGTGATGGCTACTAAGATGTGAGGGATTGTTAAAGGCCTTGCCACATTCCATACATTGGTAGGGTCTCTCTCCAGTATGGATTCTGTGATGTCTCCTAAGGTGTGAGGGATTGTTAAAGGTCTTGCCACATTCCGTACATTTGTAGGGTTTCTCTCCAGTATGGATTCTGTGATGAATGTTAAGGCTTGACTGGCGAGTAAAGGACTTACCACATTCGTTACATTGGTAAGGTTTCTCTCCAGTATGGGTTCTGTGATATTTGGTAAGAGGTGAGTGTTGGGGAAAGGCCATCCCACATTTTTTGTGTGTGTAAGGTTTCTCTCCTGTACGGATTAGTCTACGTACATTTATTGATGAGGCATCATTAAAGGTTTTACCACCTTCTTCACATTCGTAAGGTTTCTCTCCAGTGTGCACTCGCTGATGTTGAATGAGTGCCGAGTGCCTGTTGAAGGCTTTGCCACACTCCTTACAAACGTAACCTTTCTGTCCAGCATGGATTGTCTTAGTGATATGTAGTCTTGATGACTGACTAAGTATGTTCCCAGGTTCATTACATGTGTAGGGGCTTTTTCCCAGATGAATCCTCTTCTGATCACCAGCACTGGAGGACTGGTTAAGTATTTCCCCACATGCGTCATATTTAGAGTGATTCTCTCCTAAATGTGTACTCTTATATGTAATGAGGCTGGCGCTTTGATCAGAGACCTCCCCACATGGATGCCAGTCACCATCGTAGTCTGGAATAGGAGTCCCCAGGTGCGTTTGAGGCCCTTCACTCTTCCCATCCTTGTTCTGGTCTCTCAAGTGTCCATTCTCAAGGGCACTACCTTTACATCCATCCACTGACACTCTTTGGATAGAAGTTCCTATAAACGTCTCTGAAAGGAGGCTGTCAGTTTCATTTGGAACTACAGCTGAAAGGTAAAAATGAAAGTAAAGGCATTCCACTTGCTACTATCTGATGCTTAGAGTTAGAATTTGTCATACACAAAACTGAAATCAGAAAAGTCAACTTCAGGCAAAAGGAATCACTACTTTTTCTTTTTCATAAAATACTTTTTTTTTTAATGTTTATTTATTTTTTGAGAGATGGAAAGAGAGTGTGAGAGAGGAAGGGTCAGAAAGAGAGAGAAACACAGAATCTGAGGCAGGCTCCACTCTCTGAGCTGTTTGCACAGAACCTGATGGGGGACATGAACCCACAAACAATGAGATCATGACCTAAGGTAAAGTGTGACACTTGACTGACTGAGCCACCCAGGAGTCCCAAATCATTAGTTTTTCTACATCACTCAGATTGTTTGTTAATGTAATCCTCATATTTTTAAATAATGTTATTGTTGGCATATTTTGCAACTTTGATGTTGTTTGTATGTTTAGAAATGAAAGGCTTTGGGGTGCGTAGGTGCCTCAGTGAGAGTTGCGCGTCTGACTCTCGATTTCAGCTCAGGTCATCATCTCATCATTTGTGAGTTCCAGCCCACATCCTTGTCTGCACTGACAGTGTGGAGCCTGCCTGGTATTGTCTCCTGTCTCTCTGCCTCTCCTCCACTCTCTCTCTCCATCTCTCCAAGTAAATGGGAAAAAGAAAACCTTAAAAGAAATGAACATATTTGCTTGCTTGATTCTCAAAATTGAGTTATACCCTTAAATTCTGTGTAATAATGTCTTTTAAGTGCTAAATACAGAGGGGCTTTCATTAGAGATTTCTGGGGTTGATATTGATGAGTATACATTGCAATTTTCCTCTGCATGAAAACCAGCTAATAAATCAAAATAGGCCCTCATTCATGGTTACACACTGAGATTTTCGTATTAGAGCTGCAGAGGTGGGTAGGTAGCTCACTAGGTGAAGCTTTGGACTTGAGCTCAGGCCGCGATCTCAGAGTCTATGAGTTGGAGCCTTGGGGAGGACTCTGTGCTGACAACTCAGAGCCAGGAGCCTGCTTCAAATTTGGTGTGACCTTCTATTTCAGCCCTCAATGCCTGCTCTATCTTTCAAAAATAAACATTACAAACGATATCTAAAAGTTTTTGATACAATGAATCATAATGTAATCTCATATACAACTACTCAGAACATGAAAACATATATGACAAAGTCACAGGAACTTCCTATTATACATGACAAAATTATAAAATGATTCAATGATTAAGGGAAAATGAATAGAGATTTTATTATAGGTTGCAAGTTTTGAATTCTAAATGTTCTATCTCCCTTGTGACATTAATTTATGTAGAAATTCTAGGAAAATAAGAGATTTAAGTTATTTTACGATTGAGGAATGGAACATATAGAGTGGAAATTTTGTATTTTAGTTAATACCATCAAAAATGAACTTTTCTTACTTTTTGTAAGTTTTCTTTAATTAATTTTGAGAGAGAAACCAAGTAGGGGGGAGCAGAGAGAGAGGGAGACAGGATTCCAAGATCGCTCTGTGCTGTCATCACTGAGGCCTGTGGGGGACTCAGAGTCACTGACTGTGGGATCATGACATCAGCTGAAGTCAGATCCTTCAGCAACTGATCCACACATGCGCCCCAAAAATGGAACTTTGGAAGTGAAATAAAGGGTTAGATTTTCTCATTTTAGGGAGGTGCTTTATCAACTGATGAAATTAGTGGGTCTTAATTGTGTATGATTAGGATTAAAGCCTCCATATATTGGAAAGCATTCAGCAGAAATTAGATGGTCTCTGTCCCAAGTGTTCCTGGGATTTCTGCACCAAATCCCAATATGCCTATTGCTACCCTGACACACTTCTCACTCAAGGCAAACACTCAGAAATGAATGAATATAGACTTCCTCAGAAACACAGAGAATACCCCAAACACTCAAAGCAATGGAGAGCCAATGAGATTATGGAGGACCTCACTGTGGATGTGAAGGACTTTTACGTGGAACTGAAGGAGAATCCTTAGAGATTTGTGAGAGTGTGATGTATTGGAAAGCAGATGTGCCTCTGTGATACATATTGACATAAAACTAGGCTTTGCAAACTGATTTCCATTCAAGAATGGCTGCTCAAATCACATTGTACAGTCTTTCTTCATCCTTCATATTTGGACCTCACCTCTGTCATCTGCCTCATTCATTCCCACTTACCTGGGTATGAGGCTACTGTCTCCTTTCTCTTCACATCCCATAGCTCCCCCTTTTGTTCCAAAAAGATGACCAGGTCTGGCTTTGACACAACAAGACCTGTTTGTTAGAGCAAAAGGATAGAGTATTACTGGAGATTCTACCTTTCAACCCAGTATTGGACTCAGTAGAGAAAAGAGGACATTCTAGAATTCTGGAAAATCATGCCCAAATGCTATTGCCCAACAGCCCCTTTGGAACACACAGGATGGCTTTCCAAGTTTCACATCCTAATCTCCACTTCTGAGTCTTACCACTACCAACATGAGTAGAAATTCATACTGAAGATGGAAATATCATTTTATGCCACTCAATACTTAGAAATGCCATCCATCTAGGAAATGATGATGTGACTCTAAGGAAGGGAAAACTCACCTGAAAGGAAACATCATGAAGACTTTTCTCTATCTCTGCTAACCCCTCCTTCTTTCTTTACTGTAGGGATTTGAATACCAGTCATGGAAGAGAAAGCTT
>NC_043704.1:58579724-58594528 GCF_006229205.1 Suricata suricatta
TTATTTACACCTCCCTTTTACTGCAGGAAAAACACCCATGAGCTCAGTGTGCTGTGGTGAAAATACATAAGGTAATGACTACCCTGGGGAAGAGCTGAAGTGGCTCAATTTGGGCTTAGCCCCTGAGTCACATCTATGCAGATGAATATCAGAGTAAAGCATGGAGTGAACACACTTTTCAAAAATGTTTATTTCCTGAAAGAGAGAGCACGAGTATGGGTGGTGCAGAGAGAAGAATTCCAACCGGGCTCCACGCTCAGGCTCCATGCTCAGGAAGGAGCTTGACTTGTGGCTTGATCTCAAGACTCTGAGATCCTCACTTGAGCCTAATCCAGAGATGGAAGATTCAGGGACTGAGCCACCCATTTTTTTTAAGGAGAGAAAGACAGACTATGAGCAGGGAAGGAGCAGAGAGAGAGAAAGACACAGAATCCAAAGCGGGCTCCAGGCTCTGAGTTGTCAGTACCGAGCCCAACACATGGCTCAAACTCATAAATTCAGAGCTCATGTCCTGAGGTGGAAGCTCAACTGAGTGGGTCATGTGGTGTCTCTTTCTTAATGGAAAGTTTTGATGAGTTACAAATATACTTAGCATGTTCTAACATGAATCATAATTCATAGTAGTGCAATGGCGATCTTATTAAAATACAGATTCTGTTCAGGAGTTCTCGAAAATGTTGGTGTCCACATTTCTAACAAGACAGTAGTCTTTGAGTCAAGGGATACATATTTCAATAACAAAGAGGAAGAATTCAATGACAAGAACTCTTGGAGGACTTGAAACTGAATGGGATCATAGCAATTACAAGTTCTACTAGATTAGCAAGAAAGGCAACAAGGTTTAAAAGCATTTCCTGGTTAGTAGAGAGCATCTAACAGTTTCTCATAAAGTCATGGAAAACAAATTATAATAATCTAAGAGAACACATGATTCTTCTATTAATCATGAATCTTTTGTCAAGCATCCAGTACACGGTACAGATCAGATTTTAACTCAGGTAAACTGACCTACAGTCAGTTCTTGTAAAAGGACACACAGGTTAATACACCTAATGGACCCTAAATCCATGTCCATACTGGTGTCAAACCTGAGAATGATGGTCAGAAGGTGTGCACACGAAACCTATCTACCTTTATATATTCCATGCACACATCCATACCGTTTGCAAGTCGTTATATAAGATTGGAAGTGATAGAATAGAAATTTTCAGGGGGAATAAAACCAGGTTTTTTTAGTTTTTTTTAATGTTTTATTTATTTTTGATATACAGAGAGACAGAGCATGAGAGGGGGAGAGGCAGAGAGAGAAGGAGAAAGAACCAAAAGCAGGCTCCAGGCTCTGAGCTAGCTATCGGCACAGAGCCTGATGCGGGGCTCAAACCCACAAACGTGAGATCTGACCTGAGCCGAAGTCGGAGTCTTAACCGACTGAGCCACCAAGGTGCCCCTAAAAGCCAGTTTTAATGAGCGTGGTGCCTGGGTCAGATACTTAACCATCTTAACCAACTAAGTCACCTGGCACCTTGAAAGCCTTTCTTTAAATGTTTATTTATTTTGAGAAAGAAAGATTGCTCACGCAGGAAAGGGAAAAAAGAGAGAGAGCGAGAATCCCAAGAGCCCTCCTAAGGTTATCATGAAGCCGGACATTGGGCTCTATCTTATGAGCCTCAAGATCATGATCTGCACTGAAATTGAGTGAAAACACAAGTAACTGAGCCATTCAGGTGCCCTTCATTGAAACGGGTGCTTTGTTTCAATCGTCATTTGTGCTCCTTGATACTTCAGGATTTTAAGGTGCTCAAACATGCTAATTAAGTGATTCGTCACTTTCTAAGAACACAAAGAAGTACAAACAAGAGTATGTCTGTGTCATAACTCAAATAAATAAAAACCTATGGGATGAAGGTCTGACTGACTCAGAACCTCTACTCCCGGAGGTAATTACAACTAATATACGGAAGTGAGAACCTTCATTGCCCCACAGAAAGTGACCTCAGATGGGCCAGGAATAAATAAATGCTCAAGAAAGTATTCTTGAGACCTTTTGGGTGAGCGAGGCTGACCTTATTAAAGCACAGGGACAGGGTCTGTGGATAGAATGAGTGGCAGTGGGATTGTGAGGAGCCATTGATCATATACTTTAAGCTATGGGGTAGACATAAAAGTTTCCCAAGGGATTTTCATAGGAAAAGAAAACTCAGTGGATCCTGAGAGTCAGGCTATGGTCAAGCTAAGCTAGCTTTTTGCATCTAGAAAAGAATTAACATTAAAGTAGTTGTACATTCCTTGAGCAATATCCTCCTCTGCCAGTCTCCAATATTTCCCAGAGGATTGCAAGTTGCAAGAATATTGAATTTTGTCTACATTTCTTTTGCCTTTGTTCTCCTCACCAGGAATGGCCAAAACCAGGGTGCCCGGGTGCTCAGTCAGTTAACCATCTGACTCTTGATTTCAGCTCAAGTCAGGGTCTCATGGGTTTGTGAGTTTAGCCCAGAATTCAGGCTCTGCACTGACCCTGTGGAGCCTGCTTGGGATTCATGAACTCTGTCTGCAACTCCACTGCTCCTAGTCTGTCTCTCTCAAAATAAATAAACTTTAAAAAAACTAGAGGGAAAGAGAAATGGGGAGAGAGAAGATTCCAGTTTAAATATGACGGTGCTTGGAAATCACTCAAGGAATCTTCCTAAAATCATTTCACCTGATTAGAAGGAAAATATGAACATTACAGGGGATAAATATGGCAGAGAGCATAAAGCCCTGTAAAATAAGATAACAACAGATACCAGGAAACAAATTGATCACAGTGTCTAAGGCACATCTCCGGACACAGGATCACCAGTGTGTTCTTGGGACCCCCAAGCAGTAGATCAGAATATAAACAACTTAAGGATACAGTAGATTTATACACCTTCAATCACATAGAGTTTCCATGTCTTGTAGTATCTAGAATATTTTCAAGTAAGCTTTCCACATTCTAAGGAGCAGGAACATTCTAGGGTATTCTGTGCCTCATAGCCTTCGTATGTATTTGTGCATTTTCGTAATCCTATTCTACCCAGAGCAGTGAAATCTTTGATTTCAGACCGAAACGGAAACGGTTCTCCTTGAGTGCAACCCCAGGACCAGACTCCATCAGCAACAGGAAACTGGGATGCAACACCCTCCCGTGTGAACCTGTCACAAAGAGAGTATTTTCAATATGAACAGGAATTTAATTCAAAGTGACAAATGTTGTTGCCAATGGAAGCCAGGTTGGAGAGAAGGGAGAGAAGTCTTTGGGGTACAGAAGAGGAGTGTTCAAACATGTAACCTTGAGTATCATTTCTGAGAAGCTTAAAAATTAGGTGAAAGCATAGAGCAGAACCATCAGAACAAAAAAAAAATCATTAAAAAAAATTTCTTTTGTAGCAGGATTCTTACACTGAGGCTTCTCTTTCCAGGAAACAACTTTATTCCTCCTGGCACCTCTCCGCTGGGTTCGTACCCAAAGAACTGAGCCCTGAACACCACTTGGCATCTTTTTTTATATATGTTGTGCTCCCAGATATGGAAACACACAAACATGCAGTGCAGCCATGTGGTCTCCTATTACAAGGTCGAAATGGATGTTGTCAGGTACTCATGGAGCCAGGTTGTCTGGAAGGTTTTTATTTTTTCATTCTTTAGGGAGGACACAGCGAGAAAGCGAGAAAGAGGGAGGGAGAAAGAAAAAAAATGCAAACTGAGGGAGAAACACAGAGGAAGAGAATGAGAATCTTCACTAGGCTCCAAGTTCAGCAGGAATCCCGACTCAAGGCTGGATCACAGGTCCCTGGGATCATGGCCTAAACTCAAATGGAGAGTCTGATGCTCAACTGTCAGAGACACCCAGGACCCCTCAATTTCTACATGCCTGAAATTTTCGGAGAAAAAGACAACAGGGCCTCCGGCCAGGGGCACAAGGCTTACCTGAGAACTGGCCATTTCTTCTTTCATCTTCTCCTCTATGTTTCTTCTCAGAAGATCTTTGTGGAGAAATCCCAGCTCAAGTCAGAGAAATTTGTCTGAAAAGCCAGCAAAGCAGTCTCTTCATTGGTAAACTGCTCGCCTGCAGGCAGGACTTTCAAATGGAGAGAAGGTACAATTTCCCAGCCTTCCTGTCAGGAACAATTGAGAAACTATGAGCTCCTACTTGAAGACCCTACTCTGAGTTTTCCTTCTCTGCTTTCGGGGGGGGGAATCCCTGTTCGGAGGCACCTTGGACTCAGGGTTGAGTGAAAATTCCTGGTGAGGGTAAGGCAAGTGTGCCAAGTGTCTTGTTGCCAGGCAGCGACCACTATTTACCCTCCTGGAACTATCATTTCTGCTTGGGCACCAACGCTCAGACTGCTTTGCTGATTAGTGTCAGGAGCGGCCTGTCCCCCTGCCCTGTCCCTGAGGCATGATTGCACATGGTCAGGGAAAAGATGAACAAACTAGATACACCCTAATGCGACTAAGGCAAGACACCTAGAATTTTCCTCCTAGCCGAGCAGTTAACTGATAAGTGACCCTTTTGTACTCCTGGATGTCGTTTCAAGTCACTATTGTGATAAATGTCAAAAATGTATCATTCGTCTTGGGACAGTGAGAGCAGACATTGTGTCTCCTGGGGATCCTGTTTTTCTGGGTACCTTCTCTTAGAGCTATAAACAGCCTACTGACCCTTACTCATGAAAAACTGACCTTTACTAAAGAATACTGTTTGCCTCATGGCTAAAGATCACTTTCTCAGGGCTCTACCGGAGATTTTGTATATCTTGCTCTCCTGCATCCTATGGGGGAAAAAAAGTACACTTAAAAAATACCTACCCTTCCCGTATAATAGCATGAGTGCCTGTAGCTGGTTTTTTTTTTTTTTTTTTTGACAATCATTACGACTAAGATTAGAATTGTAACTTCTGCGGAATCCACGATCTGCAAAATTGTGTTGAAAAATTATTTATGAGAAATCATTTACTGACATAACCTGCTCTTTCTGCTCCTTGTACCTTTCACTATAAATAAAGCTAGAGAATCAGACAGAGTAGAGACGCCTGCCTGGTGATCACAAGGAATCTTGAGCTGTCTCACTCCCTTTCGTTGACACCATCCATCCTTCGGGGACCCCTGGACCTGTGGGAGCTGGACTCCGGCACCTCCCTCCCCACGGGACCCACAAACTCTGCTTGAGCACAGGTCTGTGTGGACCTGGGCCTCCCCAAGTCCTCTACAAGAGACCTGCTACCTCTCCTTGTCAAAAAGCCTGCACTGAACTCTCATAGGTTTGTTTTTTTTTTTATAGTATGTATTTTTGGGGGGCGGGGGGGAGACAGACAGAGCATGAGCAGGGGAGGGGCAGAGAGACAGGCAGTCAGATTCTGAAGAGTGCTCCAAGCTCTGAGCTTGAGCACAGACCCAATGCGGTGTTCAAACCCACAAAGCCCAGGATGATGGCATGAGCCGAAGTCAGGTGGGTAAACGACTGAGCCACCCCAGCACCTCTCAACTCACATAAATTATTGGAAAGCCTTCCTGCCTATCCCTCAGCCCCACGTAGAATTATGATAGGAAAGGATAAGATTCAGTAGGCAGAATGGGAAAGATCAGGACCTGAGGTCTCTGGGTGGGGGAAAAAGCATTTAGAACAATGCTGGGAGTGTCTGATCACAGCAAACCCCATTAGGTGTAAGGTTCCTCTTAAATATTTGACAGACACCACCTGCTGCCCCTCAGGTTCCCCTCAGGAATTTGACTGAAGAGCTAACTAAAAATTAGTAGTAGAACATAAAACCTAAGACCCACAGGGAATTGTTTGGCCTTAGACCCCCCCCCCCTCATACAATTGAAATGAGACAATCAGGAGTGGAATCCTGACACCTACAGTTATTGGGCCAATAATGGAGGACTTGAGGAGGACAAGGGGGAGGGTAAAAAGGGTGGAGAGACTTGAACCTCATAAAACAAAGATTCTTGCCTATTGTGTCGGATTTTCACCCTCTAATGCCCCCTCTCTGTACACGGAGCTTTCCTACAATCTCCCTCTCTTATACTCTAATCAACTTTGGCCTGTTGCTCATTTTGGGTCTGGTTCTTCCTTCTTGGAAGCAGGGAGACCAGGAATCCCTGGGGTTGAGGTAAAAAAAAATCCTGCACAGGATCCCCTGGAGCACTTCACTAAAACAACACTGTTGTATCCACCCACCCACCTGAGGGACTGTGAGGGGGAGGGCAGCAGCAAGGATCCTTCTGGAAACTCAACAGAAATTTTGAGCATTTGGGGAGGTGAACTAGCATAGTAACTGAGGCTGCCCTGGTTGTTGCCCAGATTAAAATCCATGCCTTCACCACTGGTCAGAGTTTCTGGAGATTCACACATTCTCTCTCTTTCTGCTACACAGAGGGAGACACCCTTCCTCATGGAACTTTCCCTCATGCATGCAAATGTCTCTTACAAAGGAAACCTGTCCTGGTTTCAGAGTTTTTCCTTTGTTAGTTGAAAATAGTCCTTATGGCAATGAGACAATTTGAGTTGACAAACTGCTGCCCTTCAGTAAGAAACTTTATTTTCCTAAGTCATTGCCAAATAGTTTTCCAAATAGAATGTCTTTGTTAAAAAATTATTGGGCACCTATGTGGCTCAGTCTGTTAAGCCTCCAACTCCAGCTCAGGTCAGATCTCACGTTCATGGGCTCAAGCCCCGCTTCAGGCTCTGTGCTGACAGCTGGTTCAGAGCCTGAAGCCTGCTTTCGGTTCTGTGTCTCCTTCTCTCTCTGTCCCTCCCCCTCTCATGCTCTGTCCCTCTCTGTATCAAAAATAAATAAAACATTAAAAAAATTAAAAAAATTATTATTTCTGTCAGAGAGAGCGAGAGTGAGAAAGAGAGTGCATGAGCAGGGGAGGGGCAGAAAGAGAGACACAGAAGCTGAGGAAGGCTCCAGCCTCTGAGCTGTCAGCAGAGTCTGACAGGGGCTCCAACTCCTGAACTGCAAGAACATGACCTGAGCCAAAGTCAGGTGCCCAAGCAATGGAGCCACCCAGGCACCCCTTGAGGGTACTTTTTAAAACTCCCATGGACAATACATGAAAATTCTAACCTAAGTGCTCATTATTTTCACTGAAATTTGGTGTTACCCTGTCATTTTAGGAGGTTCTTTTTTGATTTTCTGTGTGTTCTGTTCTGTTTTGTTGCAATTCTACTAAATCTTGAATGGTTTCTCACAATAAAATATGAAATCGACTTCCTACAGGTTTTCATGGTGACTAAAATTGAAATCGCTTAAAATTACAAAGTAGAACAAAAATAAAAATGACTGCATTTAAATACTTCATGGGTTGATATTAACGTAAGTAACCTTGTTTCTTTTTTTTGAGGCAACGACCCCACATATTGTTTTTTTAAGTGTACTTATTTGACACTGAGGAAAAGGTACGGAGAGAGCACGAAAGCAGAAGAGCAGAAAAAGGAGGACAGAGGATCCAAAGCAGGCTCCAAGCTGACAGCAGAGAGTCAGATGCAAGGCAGGAACAAAGAAACTGTCCTCACATTACCTGAGCTGAAGTGGGATGCTTAACAGGCTGGGCATCTCAGACAGAACTCTTAGGAGTTTTTTTGTTTTTGTTTGTTTTGTTTTTGTTTTTGTTTTTGTTTTTGTTTTATGAGGAACCCAATACCACCCAGAAATCCAGATCAGCAGGACTGGCAGCACAAACACTTCCTGTCCAAACCAGGTGGATCCTGTATTTCCCTACAACCCCCAGCCCCTTCCTCTGGGTGGCCTTGCAGTTCTGAAGGCCCTAACCTGCCTCAGACCCCTCAGTCTGGTAAAGCAAGAAAGCTACTATTCCTCTTTATCCCACATTCTCTCTTCAGTTTCCTGTGGCTCTGAAGCACCGAGGTCACTTCTCAACAATGGAATGAATGTGTAGGACAGGAAACATTTTTTCTACATCAGTTCTCAATTCTTTGGCTGGCCTAGTAATCAAACTATTATAAGACAAATTCATAAGAGGAAAAAAAGCTTAAGTATAGGAACATCAACAAGATGAACGTCAGACAAATGATGCTTATGTGCCATTTTGACTTATGGAGATGTGTAGAGATTTTGAATTTCAAAGAGGGGGAAATACATTCACAGGAAAAAGGAAAGAATAAATGTTGGAAAAAGAAATATTTGTCATTCCAGGCAGGAAACACTTTTTAAAAGTTTCCTCTCTGGATCAGGAGGGGAGCCAGATGGCGGAGAGGAAGGGAGCGCTGTAAACTTCCACTGACCCATCTATCGAACTGAGAAGGACATTAATCCCATCTGCAAGAGCAGAAGGAAAGGGGCACCTGAGTGGCTCAGTTGGTTAAGAGTCCGGCTTCTGCTCAGGTCATGATCTCATGGTTTGTGGGGTCAAGCCCTATGTCAGCTCTGCGCTGACAGCTAGCTCAGAGCCTAGAGCCTGCTCTGGATTCTGTATCTCCCTCTGTCTCTGACCCTCCTTTGTTCGAGCTATCTCTCTCTGTCTCTCAAAATAAATAAATAAATAAATAAATAAATAAATAACATTTAAAAAAAAAAGAATGGAAGGAGAAAATACAGACTCCAAAAAGAAGACAACCTCAAAGATGCCTGAATGAGTGAGTGTGAACTGGGGAGATTGGAAAACAGCCAGCCCGAGACGGGCAGTGGAGGCAGGAGCCCCAGCCCAACATGGGCAAGAGTGCAGAGCCTGAGACAAAGGGAGGAGAAAGAGAAACTGAGCACGGTCATAGTACTGTCTCTGGAGAAGAGAGAAAGAACATTTAACCCCGCTCAGAGAGAAAAATTCTCACTCTGTATATAACTGCGGGGTAGTCCAAATCCCAAACCTGGGTGGCACAAGGGAAAGAACAGCTTCCAGCCTTGCGCCATCCCAGCGGGGAGTCGGCGGCCATGGCGGCAGTGCCAGGGGCACTCACTTAGACCTGGGCTGTGGGAGTGGGAGTACATACCTATTTCCACGGCGCCTCCATTGGCCGCGGGAATCCTGAATTCCGGGTGCCAACAGAGAAAAGCTAGCCCCCACCCCTACGCAATCCCAGCAGGGAATTGATGGTGGTGGAGGTGGGGGGCGCGAAAGGGCTGCAGGAGCGTGCAGCTCATTTCCGGCAGCGCCCAGCGCCTTGGGCAGCAGCAGCGCGAATCCCGGCCCGCGCCAGAAAAACTAATCCCTCCCCCAGCGTGATTCCTATCCTGGCTGGGGGATGGGAGTTGGCAATGGCGCCTATAAGGGCTGTACTTCACCTCCTGCTGCGCACCTCGCCTCAGGCAGCACACTTCGCCTCAGGCACCAGCAGCGCAAATCCCCACAGGCACCAAGAGAAACTGTCCCTTCCCCCGACGAGATCCTGGTTAAGAAGCCAGCCACCATAGCAAGTACATCTCATTTGGGGTAGCTTAAAAGTGCATGGACTACGATTTTGAAACGAGGTGGGCCTGGAAAAAACAACTTGGTTCAGCTGTGGCAAAGGAGATTGGACTCTTTAGAGTGGCCTACTGTGCTTAGATCCAGGAGAGCTTGGAGTGCCGCCATTCTACTCTCTGAAGACACCAAGGCAGGGCCTCTGAGACCATCCTCCAAGACCTACTACACCAAACCACGTCTATCCGGGAGGGGGAGTTGCTGCTGCCTTTTTTTCTGTTTTTGTTTTTCTTTTTTGTGTTTTTTTTGGTTCTTTTTTGTTTGTTTGTTTTTGTACTTCTTTATTATTATTATTACCTTTTTGACTTAAACATATTTTTTAATTTTTATTCCTTATTTTCCTATCTCTTTTCTGCCTTTTTTCCCATTATTTTTCTTTCTTGCAATCCAGATATATTCTCCTGTATCTCATCCTTATCCTTCCCCTCAACTTGTCATACACTTATAGACTGTCCATTGTCCTTTGTTGTCTCTATCCACCTTTACTTTTTTTCTTCTCTTTTTTCTTCTCATTGCTCTCCATTTTCTTTCCCTCTCTTTCCCCTTTTAATTTGTTTGTTTGATTTGTCTGTGCGTTTGTGTGCTTCTGTTCCCTCTGTGTTTGTCTGTCTGTTTTCCTTCTTGGGGCTTCCCCAAGAAACAAGCCAAAGTGCACATGACATCGAGTCCCAAATATTGCTGAGTAAGGAAATAAAATATTCAAAGGCATAACAAGAGAAACTGAGAGACACCATTAAAAGAATATTTCCTGAAAAGACAGACATTAGTCAGTCAATAAGCCTCCTTTAACAAAGCAATATCAACATGTACACAGTGCACAATGAGTTTTTTAAAACTGACAAGGGACAGAAAACTAGTCACAATGATGAAACGAAGGAACTCTCCCCTGAAGAACCTCCAGGAAGAAGCCACAACCACAGAACTGCTCAACACAGACCTAAACAACATCACCGAAAAAGAATTTTAAAAATATGTCATAAAATTAATTGCTGGGGTTGAAAAAGGCATCAAAGAAACAATTGAGACAATGACTAGGAACTTTGAAAATAGGTGTGATGAGTTAAAAAAGGCTATAAATGAGGTGAATAATAAAATGGAGGCAGCCACCTCAAGGATTAAAGAGGCAGAGAGAAGAATAGGTGAATTAGGAGATATAATTATAGCAAAAGAGGAAGCTGAAAAAAGAGAGAGAAAATGATCCAGGAGCAGGAAAGGAGAATTCAAGACCTGAGTGATACAATCAAATGGAACAACATCCGTATCTTATAATTCCTGAAGAAGAAGAAAGAAAGTCCTGAAGGGATACTAGACCATATTATAAATGAGAATTTCCCAATCTGGAAAAGAAATAGACATTCAAATTCAAGAGGCACAAAGATCCCCCTTAAGATGTAATTTGAATCGACCTTCAGCACAACATATCATAGTAAAATTGGCAAAGTATAAAGATAAAGAGAGAATTCTGAAAGCAGCTAGGGGGAAAGGGGCCCACACATACAAAGGGAAACCTACCAGAGTGGTTACAGACCTATCTAATGAAACTTGGCAGGCCAGGAAGGAATGGCAGGAAATCTTCAATGTGATGAACAGAAAAAACATGCAGCCAAGAATCCTTTATCCAGAAAGCCTGTCATTCAAAACAGGAGAGATAAAGATGTCCCCAAATAAACAAAAATTGAGAGAATTCATGACCACCAACCCAACGCTACAAGAAATCCTAAGAGGGACACTTGAGGGAAATGTTGCAAAGAATACAAGGTGCCAGAGACACCACTATAAACCACTATAAACATGAATTCTAGGGAGAACACAATGACTCTAAACCCACATTTTTCAATAATAACACTGAATGTAAATAGACTGAATGCTCCAACCAAATGACACAAGGTAGCAGAATGGATAAAAAACCAAAATCCATCTATTTGCTGTCTGCAAGAGACTCATGTTCGACCTGAAGATACCTTCGGGTTGAAAGTAAAGGGATGGAGAAATATCTATCATGTGACTAGAAGCCAAAAGGAAGCTGGAGTGGCCATACTTATATCAGACAAACAGGACTTTAAGTAAAGGCAGTAACAAGAGACGAAGAAGGACATTATATAATAATTACAGGGTCTCCCCATCAGGAAAAGCTAACAATTATAAATATCAATGTGCCAAATTCGAGAGCACCCAAATACATAAAACAATTAATCACAGACAGAAACTATCTTATTGATAAGAATGTGCTAATTGCAGGGGACTTTAATATTCCATTGACAGCAATGGATAGATCAACCAGACAGAAAATCACTAAGGAAACAATGGGCCAGAATGACACATTGGAGCAGATGAAATTGGTAGATATATTTAGAACTCTGCATCCTGAAGTTAGGAAATTCACCTTCTTCTTCAGTGCACATGGCACATTCTCTAGGATAGATCATATACTGGGACATAAAGCAGCAGTCCATAAGTATAAATGAATAGAGATCATATCATGCACACTTTCAGATCACAGTGTTATAAAACTTGAAATTAACCACAGGAAAAAGTCTGGAAAATGTCCAAAAATGTGGAGGTTAAAAACCACCATACTAAAGAATGATTGAGCTAATCAGGCAATTATACAAGAAATTAAAAATATATGGAAACAAATGAAAATGAAAATACAATATTCCAAAATCTCTGGGACACAGCAAAAGCAGTCCTCAGAGTAAAGTATATTGCAATCCCGGCCAATTTCAGCAAACTACAAAAGCACAAATTCAAACTCTAACAGAGCACCTACTGGAACTAGAATGGGAACAGCATGAGCACCCGTAACCCAATCCAGCAAAAAAAAAAAAAAAAGAAATAATAAAGATCAGGACAGAAATAAACAATATAGAATACAAAAGAACAGTTGAGCAGATCAATGAAACCAAGAGTTGGTTCTCTGAAAAAATAAACAAAATTGATAAATCTCTAGCCAGGCTCCTCATAAAGAAAAGAGAGAGCACCCAGATAGACAAAATCATGAATGAAAAAGGATCTATTACAACCAATCCCTTGGAAATACAAGCAACCATCAGAGATTACTATGAAAAATTATATGCCAACAAACTGGACAACACAGAAGAAATGAACAAATTCCTGAATGCACATGCACTGCCAAAATTCAAATGGGAAGAGATAGAAAGCATGAATAGACTGATAACCAGTAAGGAAATTGAATTTGCTATCAAAAATCTCCCAGTGAATAAGAGCCCAGGGACTGATGGCTTCCCAGGGGAATTCTACCAGACATTTAAAGTAGAGCTAATACGCATTCTTCTCAAACTATTCCAAAAAATAGAAATAGAAGGAAAACTTTGAAACTCATTCTATGAAGACAGCATCACCTTGATACCCAAACCAGACAGAGACCCAGACAAAAAAAGAGAACTACAGACCAATATCCTTAATGAATACAGATGCAAAAATACTTAACAAGATACTGGCAAATTGAATTCAACAGCATATTTAAAAATTATCTATCATGATCAAGTGGGATTCATTTCTGGGTTACAGGGCTGGTTCAATACTTGCAAATCCATCAATGTGATTCATCACATTAACAAAAGAAAGGATAAAAACTATGATCCTCTTGATAGATGCAGAAAAAGCATTTGACAAAATACAGCACCCTTTCCTAATCAAAACCCTTGAGATAGTCGGAATAGAAGAAACTTACCTAAACATTATAAAAGCAGTTTATGAAAATCCCACAGCTAATATCATCCTCAATGGGGAAAAACTGAGAGCTTTCCCACTGAGAACAAGAACATGACAGGGGTGTCCACTCTCACCACTTTTGTTTAACATAGTGCTGGAAGTCCTAGCATCAGTAATCAGACAGCAAACGGAAATAAAAGGCATCAGAATTGGCAAAGAAGTAGTCAAATTTTCACTTTTCACAGATAACATGATACTGTACTTGGAAAACCCAGCAGACTCCACCAGAAGCCTTCTATAACTGATCCATGAATTCAGTAAAGCTGCGGGGTACAAAATCAATGTACAGAAATCATTGCATTCCTATACACCAAAAATGAAGCAGCAGAAAGAGAAATCAAGAAACTCATCCCATTCATGATTGCACAAAAAACCATAAAATACCTAGGAGTAAACCTAACCAAGGATATAAAAGACCTTTATGATAAAAACTATAGAAAACATATGAAAGAGATTGAAGAAGACACCAAGAATGAAAAAACATTCCCTATTCATGGATCAGAAGAATAAATATTGTGAAAATGTCATTACTACCCAAAGCAATCTACACAGTCAAGGCAATCCCCATCAAAATTGCACCAATGTTCTTCTCAAAGCTAGAACAAACTATCATCAATTTCATATGGAACCACAAATGACCCCGAATGGCCAAAGTCATATTGAAGAAGAAAACCAAAACGGGAGGCATCACAATCCCAGACTTTAGCCTCTACTACAAAGCTGTCATCATCCAGACAGTATGGTATTGGCACAAAAACAGACACATAGACCAATGGAATAGAATAGAGAACCCAGAACTGGGCCTACAAAAAATACGGCCAATTAATTTTTGACAATGCAGGAAGAGTATCCAATGGGAAAATGACTGCTTCTTTAGCAGGTGGTGCTGGGAGAACTGGACAGCAACATGCAGAAGAATGAAACTAGACCAATTTCTTATACCATACACAAAAATCAACTCAAAATGGCTGAAGGACCTTAATATGAGATAGGAAACCATCAAAACCCTCAAGGAGAAAGTAGGAAAAAACCTCCTAGACCTCCACCGCAGCAATTTCCTACTCAACACATCCCCAAAGGCAAGGGAAATGAAAGCAAAACTGAAATCTTGGGACCTCATCAAGATAAAAAGCTTCTGCACTGCAAAGGAAACAATCTAGAAAACTAATAGGCACCCTAGAGAATGGGAAAAGATAGTTACAAATGACATAACAGATTAAGGGCTGGTATCCCAAATCTACAAGGAACTCCCCAGACTCCACACCCAAAAAACAAATAACCCAGTGAAGAAATGGGCAGAAGACATGAACAGACACTTCTCCAAAGAGGACATCCAGATGGCCTACAGGCACATGAAACGATGCTCAACATCACTCATCATGAGGGAAACACAAATCAAAACCACACTGAGATACCACCTCACACCAGTCAGAGTGGCTAAAATGAACAAATCAAGAGACTATGGATGCTGGCGAGGGTGTGGAGAGACGGGCACCCTTCTACACTGTTGGTGGGAATGTAAACTCGTGCAGTCACTGTGGAAAACAGTGTGGAGGCTCCTCAAAAAACTATCCATAGAACTCCGTTATGACCCAGCAATAGCACTGGTAGGGATTTACCCA
>NC_043704.1:58594628-58599767 GCF_006229205.1 Suricata suricatta
CACATGAAACGATGCTCAACATCACTCATCATGAGGGAAACACAAATCAAAACCACACTGAGATACCACCTCACACCAGTCAGAGTGGCTAAAATGAACAAATCAAGAGACTATGGATGCTGGCGAGGGTGTGGAGAGACGGGCACCCTTCTACACTGTTGGTGGGAATGTAAACTCGTGCAGTCACTCTGGAAAACAGTGTGGAGGCTCCTCAAAAAACTATCCATAGAACTCCGTTATGACCCAGCAATAGCACTGGTAGGGATTTACCTAAGGGAGACAGAAGTGCTGATGCATAGGAGCACATGTACCCCAATGTTCATAGCAGCACTGTCAATAAAAGCCAAAATATGGAAAGAACCTAAATGTCCATCACCTGATGAGTGGATCAAGAAGATGTGGTATATATATACAATGGAGTATTACATGGCAATGTGAAAGAATGAAATATGGCCATTTGTAGGAAAGTGGATGGTCCTCGAGGGTGTCATGGTAGGCGAAATAAGTCAGGCGGAGAAGGACAGATACCATATGTTTGCACTCATAGGTCTAACAGGAGAATAGGAGTAACCTAATGGAGGACCAGGGGGAGGGGAAAAGGGAAAGAGAGTTGGGGAGAGAGAGGGACCCAAACTTGAGAGACTATTGAATACTGAAAAGGAACTGAGGGTTAAAGTGGAAGGGGGAGAGGGGAAAGAGGTGGTGGTGATGGAGGAGGGCACTTGTGGGGAAGAGCACTGGGTGTTGTATGGAAACCAATTTGACAATAAACTATTAAAAAATAAATTAAAAAAATAAAGAAAAGGTTCCTCTCCGGTATTAGCTCTTTTCCCAATAGAGGCCCCTCATCTAATTTATTCTTGGAATAAATGCCTTAGAAAAGAAGGCAATCTTTCCTTTGCACCCACAGAATAATCCTAGAAGACATTGTGTTACGTTAATCGAGACACACAGAGGAAAATATAAAGTGTATGCAATTGATGACATTTTGGGGTGATGCAGGGTTTCTGGGGTCCGGAGCTGATGACCGAGAAGGAATTCTTAAGTGTGTCTGATTTTATTAAAGCATGGAGACAAGACCCATGGGCAGAAAGAGGTGCACTGGGGTAGTTGGGCAGGGGCGAGGATGACTCTTTTATGCAGTCCAGGAAGATAAAGTCTAGTGGGATTTTTCAGAGAGACTTTCACATGTTACAGACTACTGGAAACCTAGGTATTCTCAAGCTAAGGTTGTTTTTCCCTCCAGCAAAGCATTAACATTGAGACAATAGGGCGTTTCTGGACTTTAGGCTATGATGGGATTGCCTTGTTCTGGTAAGCTGCAGACTATTCTCAGTTCACATGTTTGTTTCTTTGTCCTTTCCTGTTTTAGGGTAGCCTGGAGTGTCCAAGGAGGGCGAGGTGCTAGCCTGTGCTTTGCCCCTCAGCCTGCCTCAAGTCCCTCATCAAAATCACATGTATGTGGAACCTAAAAAAAGAAATGATAAATACTAGCATGTTTGTTGACAGGGGCAAAGGACAGGGAAATGTTCAGACATTGGATCAAATGTTAAAAGGCTTACTGATGCAGATGTGTAGGACTGAACATGTTTAGAGCATGGTGACCAGAGTTAAGACTAGTGTATTGTACACTTGAAATTTACTAGAGGGATGATGCCTGCGTGGCGGAGTGGGTTGAATGTGTGACTTCGGTTCAAATCATGACCTCACGGTTTCTGGGTTTGAGTCCCTATGTCTGGCTCTGTGCTGACAGCTCAGAGACTGGGGCCTGCTTCAGATTCTATGTCTCCCTCTTTCTCTCCCCCACCCCTGGCCTCTCAGTCGCTCGCTCTTGCTTTATCAAAAATAAAAACTATTTTTAAAATGTTCTTATTTTTAAAAAAGGGTCATTTGTTAGGAGAGGCTATGCTAAGTGGTAACAAAAAACACACACGTACACAGGTGTTAATTATGGGAGTTGGGGGATATATTTATTAGATACATGGTGGTTATTACTTTGTAAGCAGGACCCAGGGGTTCTAGGGCACTTGGCTCCAGTGGCCCTAGACAGACCCGTTTCTCCCACTCATGGCTGACAACATTAAAGGTAAGAAAGAAGACTTTGGCTGCCTCCATTTTGACTTGAAACTTTCTCACTGGGTTCCTTCCAGCTTGTGTCTTGGCTCAGGAGGGAGACCCTGAGGACAAAGCCCCTGCGGGGACCTGGAACTACCCCCTCAACCCTCAAGGAGTGTCCTGAGCCAGAAAGACCCCAGCCCAGCCCTGATGGACTCCTAGACAGTGACAGATTTAACTTTCATCGTATACCTGCAGGCACCCACTCACTTTGGCCCCACATTTCACTGACGTACACCTTGAAGTATTGCCCACACATCAGAGCCAGCAGAAAACAACCGCTGAGCACACTAACCATGAATAGACACAAACAAGGGAAATCATGAGCAAAGAATATATGGGTAATATTAATATAGACAAACATACATGTAATTTATTGGCAGCTGACATATGGCTGATACCTATCTGAATTAAACTCCTTGTTAAAATCTACTCTGTTGAAAATTGTTACCCACAAACCGAAAACATAAATAAAAACCCAAAACAAAATGAATTGATGTTGTGGACACTCTCATACACATGGAAGCATGATTAACAGAATTCTCAAATGAGAATAGGAGAAATTGTAATCATCAAAATCCTGAATAAATCATAGATATTTGTTATAAAAGGATACCGCTTAAAAAGTAATGAATTACACTTTGAGAAAAGCCCTCCACTTCCAAGTATTACTGATACATAAAAAGGAGTGGAAATGAGAATTTCAGAAGTAGCCTATGCCATTTAATGTCACCCAATATTAGAGTTGTCCCTCATCTACAGTAAAGGATGATGGTAGGTTAAGAAGGGGATGCTAAAGCTAAAGATATGAAACATCATAAGGATTTTTATCTCAACATCTAGAAATCACTACTTCTTTCCCCTACAGCAGTGATCACACTCATACAAAAAGGAACCTTCCAGGAGACATGCTTAAAAAGGAAGCACCAAACCCTACATGAGGATTTGTACCCCTGCCCCCTTAAGTTAATTAGGTTTAACATGTACCCAGTAAGACCTCCAGCAACCCTCCTGTTTCTTCAAAGAATGTAAACCTTATCTTTGTTTTTACAGGAAAAAGAAATTCATATTTGTTTACGTATGTTAATGTATATTCATTTTTGACAGAGAGACTTTTTTAAAAAAAGTTTATTTTGAGAGAGAGACTTGTTTTTAGTGTTTATTTTTCAGTGGGGGGGGGGAGGCAGAGTTAGAGGGGGACACGAAATCCAAAGCAAACTCCAGGCTCTGATCTGTCAGCACAGAGCCCAACGCAGGGCTCCAATCCGTGAACCACAGATCATGACCTCAGCCAAAGTCAGACGCTTAACTGACTCACCTACCCAGGTTCCAGATGTTTCTAGTTATTGAGAGGTATCAGGATTCATGCTTTGATAATGAGGACTGGGCATTATAGTTGCTTTATGGTAGCCTAGGACAATCAATGCAGTTGCTTCAAGGTAGACTAGCCTTTACACTAGTGAATGACTCATTCTAAAATTGTTAATGGCATACAGTATGACAGTCATCGTCACAATGCAGTATTCGAAATATGATTACATTTTCATAAGAACCACTTGTCAAAAATAAATAAAAATCATTTTAGAAAGCACAACTACTTACTTCTGATGAGAGGCTGAAATGTAGTTTCTCCAATTCAAAATGAGAGGAATTCGGTGTTGTAATATAAGTATTTGAACACAGAGTTGAAAAACACTAAGAAAACGAATATACTGTTAATTTATATGAAATATTACTCTCTCTGTGCTTACGTAAGGACAGGTTCTCCACTTTCATATGCCTCACACACTAAGTTCTACAAGATGAAGACTTAGGCAATGATGAGGACAAAACACAACTCCTCCATTTTTATGGTTGAGTAATATTCCATGGTCCATATATACCACTTCTGCTTTCTCCATTCATTGATTGATGGTCACTGGATTCATTCCATTTCATAGGTTTTATAAATAATGCTGCAATAAATACTCAGGGGTGCATATATATGTATTGGGATATGCTTGACCGTATTTCTATTTTTAATTCATTTCTTTAAATTCAAGTTAGTGGGAGTACCTCAGTGGTTCAGTTGGTTAAGCATCTGACTCTTGGTTTTAGCTCAAGTCAAGATCTCAGGGTTTCTGAGTTTGAGCCTGGCTTTGGACTCTGTGCTGACACCAGGGAGCCTGCTTGTATTTATTCTCTTTCTCTCTCCTGTCTCTAGTCTGTCTCTGTCTCTCTTTCCCTCCCCTGCTCACTAAATCTCAAAATATATAAATAAGCTTACAAAAATAAATAAATTCAAGTTACTTCACATACTCTCTAGTATTGATTTCAGGACTAAACCCCAGGGATTCATCACATACCTATGACAGTTTGTGCTCATCTCCTTAATCTCCAATGCCCTATTAGCTTATCCCCCCCTCCACCTCCCCTCCAACAACCCTAAGTTTTTTCTCTGTAATTAAGTGTCTTAAGGTTTGCCTCCCTCTCCGTTTTTATTTTATAATTCCTTCCTTTCCCCTATGTTCATCTGTTTTGTTTCTTAAATTCCACACATGAGTGAAATCCTATATTTGTCCTTCTCTACTGGCTTATCACACCTAGTAAAATACACTCTAGTTCAGCTTATTGCAATGAGCAGGATTTCATTCTTTGTGATCACCAAATAATATTCCATTGTATATCTATACCACAACTTCTTTGTCTATTCATCAGCTGATGGACATTTAAGCTCTTTCCAAAATTTGGCTATTCTTGATAGAACTGCTATATGCATTGGGGTGCAGGTGCCCCTTCAAATCAGGATTTTTATATCTTTGGGTGAATACCTAGTAGAGATATTACTGGGTCATAAAGTAATACTATTTTTGATCTGTTGAGGATCCTCCATACTGCTTTCCAGAGGGGCTGCCCCAGTTTGCACTCTCACCAGCGGTGCAAAAGAGTTTCCTTTTATCCAGGTCCTTGCCAACACCTGTTGTTCCTGGAGTTGTTAATTTTAGCCACCAGGTGTGAGGTGGCAGCTCACTGTGGTTTTGATCT
>NC_043704.1:58599867-58602936 GCF_006229205.1 Suricata suricatta
GTCCAGCTTTCTCAGCGCCACTTGCTGAAAAGACTGTCTTTGTTCCTTTGGATATTCTTTACCTCCTTGTCGAAGAGCAGTTGGCCATAGATTCGTGGGTCCAATCCTGGGTTCTCTATTCTGTTCCAATAATCTCTGGGTCTGCTCTTCTGCCAGAACCATGCTGTCTTGATGAGTAGTTTTGTAACACAGTCTGAAGTCTGGAATTGTGCGCCTCCAGCTTTGCTCTTCTCTCACAACATTACATTGGGTTATTGAGTTAACTATATTTTGGATGCAAATTCCAAGAGCACTGGGCAGCCTAGACCAGTTTAGGTCCAGGAAAGCTTCACCTAGGAGATGGACTATGAAGTGTCAGACACTTACCAGGACCTCAGTATAATGTTAAAATCTCCACCCACTGGGGAGCCCAGTCTTCCTTAATACAACATACGATATGCATTTCAGCTTCTTTCCTCAGTATACATGTGCTTGCACTTGCCTTATACCCATCTCTACATAGGATGACAAAACTCCCCTTTCAGATATTCATTGTATTCCTGAATCAAAGGAAGTACTTCCCCCTGTCAACTTTGGTAGTTGTTCCCCCAATCCCCTCATTCGTTCCAAAGTTTCCTTTAAGTGACAATTCCAACCAGTGCATTCTCTACCTGTCACTCACCATGGAGGCAACTCATGCTAGCTTAGATACAGGAGGTCATTGTCACCCAAGAAAAGGAGGTGTCCATAACTCTCTAGCATCACATCCCTGTAACTTCCCACTGAGGGAGGCACAGGCATCCCCCATCCTCCTGAGGGAATTCTATGGCCACATTCCTGAATGTCAGCAGCCCCTGCAATAAATGCCACAGTTCCCCAGTGCACAGGGCAGTGTTCATAATAGTACCACAGATGAAAGAAGGAGGTGGGGTAAATGGTTCTGACTTAGGTGAGATTCTGCTTTCTGCAGTAAGATCATTTTTAACAGTTATGTACTTTACATATTTTCTCCCTTTGTGTTAATAAGGTGGCATATGTTTCACAGAACCACTGTAAACACTCTATTCCTGCCAGATAAACTGTGAAATGAAGGTGCCATCAGAGGTACACACATGTTTGAAGACTGCATTTATATCATACAGTATAAGTTGCGTCTATTTCTTAGTTTGAAAGTTTTAGTGTTAGAGATGGAGTTATCCAATTATGTATTTTTTGGATGTTTACATATTTTGAGAGGGAAAGACAGATCATGAGTAGGGGAGGGGTAGGCAGTGAGAGCAGGAGACATAGAAACCAGGGCAGGCTCTAGGCTCCAAGATGTTAGCACAGATTCTGACACAGGGCTTGACCTCAGGTACTGTGAGATCATGAGTTGCACTCAAGTCGAACACTTAGCTGACTGAGCACTTGTACAGGCACCCCTTTATGTATCAAGTTTTAATGTGAATTAGAAATTCACAGCAGTGATGTAGAGATAAGGTTTTGTCTGATTCAGGAGTTAGAATGAAAAACCGAGTCTGCATTTCTAAGAAAGTATTAGCAAATAACAAACAGGTAGAATTCCATGGAAAGAATTATTAAAGAACAAGAGACGAGTGGGCTTTATATGCAATCCAGATTGTACAGGTTAAAGCAAGAAAGCCAATAGCAGTACTTTCTGAGCATTAGTAATGACTAGATTCCAAAAGTTTACATACATCAATGCACACTCATACACACACACACACACACACACACACACACACACACACAGAGTCTTGGGGACATATTATTCTTCCCCTTTGTAGAATATTTTGTCACGCATCCAGTAAATGTAAGAAACTAGATGTTTTTTCAGTAGCCATTTAACTAATTTGAGAGACAGAGCAACAACAAGTGGGCAGAGAGGCATTGAGAAAGAATAAATTCTGCATGGGGCTCTGCACTGAGAATACAGCCTGCTGAGGATTCTCGATCCTATCTCTGTGTAGTCTGATTCTTCTATGTATCATGGAGAAATTACACAACTTCCTCACCTCATGGGGAAAATGTAGTCTGTTTTTTCCATGTCACTCATTTATAAATTCATGCCTTGGAGTGTTATGTGGATAAACAAGGTCTGGAGTCCAGCTCAGCAGGTGCAGTGGTCCCTGAAGGATGGACGGTATCGGTGAAAGGGAGTGAGAGAACTTCAAGTTTCTTTCTGATCACCAGGCAGGCTTCTCTGCTCTGCTTCTCTAGCTTTATGTATAGTGAAAGGTACAAGGAGCAGAAAGAGCAGCATGTGTTTTGTAAATGATTTGTCGTAGAAACTTTTACAATTTTTCAGAACGTGGACGCTGCAGATGTTACAATCCTAATCTTAGTAGTAATGATTGTCTATAAAAAAAACATAGCTACAGGCACTCATGCCATATAATGCTTTCACTAAGTGGAAAGGGCGGGTATTTTTTCTCTTTAAATTTTTTATGGTTTTTATTATTTATTTTTGAGAGACAGAGACAGTGTGAGCAGGGGAGGGTTAGAGAGAGAGGGAGACACAGAATCTGAAGCAGGCTCCAGGCTCTGAGCTAGCTGTCAGCACAGAGCCCAACACAGGGCTCAAACCCATGATCCGTGAGATCATGATCTGAGCTGAAGTCGGCTGCTCAACCAACTGAGCCACCCAGGCACCCCAAAATGTCTTTGTTTTGAGAGAGAGAGAACAGAGTAGGGATAGAAAGAGAAGAGAAAAAGCACACTAATCAAGCTCTGTACTGACAGCGTGAAGTGCAAGGCATGGGTCATATACACAAACCATGAGATCATGACCTAAGCTCAAACCAAGACAGAGATACTTAACTGACTAAGCCGCCACGTTCCTGAATGTGTATCTTTCAATATGACATATTTTCTTTGCTTAACATTTACCAGGGCATGGGGTTTTGAAGACAGTTTCACAATGGCAGTTAACATGTTTGATGGTTTTTCAAGAAACTGGCGCTCCTGATGGTCAGTGCAGAATCTCTAAGTGGCATTAAGAATAGGCCGTGAATCCTGCCCCAGGAAGTCGTGCTTTAATGCAACCCCAGGAAGGGAGAAGATCCTTAAACACGGCAAGGTTAAAACCCA
>NC_043704.1:58603036-58617544 GCF_006229205.1 Suricata suricatta
AATATCTAGAATCCTGCCCACAACCTGTAACCAGTGTTAACTGAAGTAGAGGCTTTTTACGCTAGAATGTTCTGTCCAGGGACAGGAAGCATCACAACTGCATCAAGGATACTGCTCCAGAGGAACAAGTCTATGCTCCACCTGATGGCCCAGAGTCAGCCTAAGGTCTCCTTCAGTTGAATCCCTCTGGGGCCATCAGTTCAGTGTCACTAGGGACACTCTCTGCAGCAACAAAGACTCATTGGAATATCTGGGGATGTCCCATGTAGACTGGGGTTAGGATGGCACTAGAATCTGAACCTGCTTCCCTCTCAGAGAAAGAGGAGTGAGTCATCCAGTGTCCTCTTCTCATTCCATAGAAGGAAGCTCCTTCATGGTGCCCAGGTGAGACTCATTCCAAGCTCCTCTTACTATTTTGAGAACACTGAGCATGTGTAGAGTTGAAAACAGATAGAAACTGATTGTTTGTATGGCATCTTGTCATTCAAAAAAAGGATGAAGAGACATGATTCCTGTCATGTAGGGACTTTAAGAATAGAGCAAATGGGCACACTGTTGAATTCAGGATTGTGGAGAGAATGAGAGGAAGAGGTGATGTACAGGGGACTTGGCTGCAGTTGGGCCAGTTTCCTTTCTGTGTTGTGGTGTGAGATGTGCTGTCACTTCTGATGGGTCATCCATGAACCAAAGAGTTCTTCTTCTTTTTTTTTTTTTAAGAGTTTTTCTTAGCAGCAGTACTAGAGGCATTTATTTTACATTCTCATTAAGAATACAAGTTTTCTAACATAATTGTCCCAGAAATTTCTGTTTATGTAAAGTTGCTTTTTATTTTCTTTTATGAAATAGAAAGGAAAGAGACTAAACAGATGAACATAATATGAACTCCAGGTGTTAACATTCTCTGGGCAGGCTTAGGACTGACAGAGCGGGAAGCATCCCAGAGACAGAGACATCAGAGCCTGCAGCCAGCTCCCTCCCTTGCCCAGACCAAATTCACCCCCTTCTGAGACCGTGTCCAGGTCTGGACTGGCTCTAGGATCTCCCCCTTTCTGAGGACAGATTAGAGAAGGGGAGATTCTGAGTTTTGTTCCTTCCATCTCCCAGGGCTGGTGCTCACAAGTCTAAAAACCCAGAAGCAGATAAACGGGAGCAGAGGACTGACTATATCTTTTAGTGCCTTCATTTCTATCTTTCCTATTCAATCCTGTTTTTCATGAGCCTTCACCCAGAATCCTATTTTTCTTTCCTGCAGATTTTCAGTAGTTGCTCAAGTAACAAAATATAAATATATGTATATATTATGACATGATTATAACAATCTAACTAATTATCATGCCCATCACCTCACAGAATAAGGAGGGTTTTTTTTTTTAGTTTTAATGTTTTATTTATTTTAGAGAGAGACAGAGTGTGAGCAGGGGTGGGTTAGAGAGACAGGGAGATACAGAATCCAAAGTTGGCTCCAGGCTCTGAGCTGTGAGCAAAGAGCCCAATGTGGGGCTCAAACCCACAAACTGAGATCATCCCCTGAGCTAAAATTGGATACTTAACCAACTGAGCCACGCAGCCTCCCCAGGACTTTTAATTTTTGATTTTTGTTGAGAACACCAAAGATACATTCTCATAGCAAATGTCCAGTACAATACACACATAATTATATGTATCTCCATCCTGTCCTTTAGATTTCCAGAATTTAATGCATACCTGAAATTTTGTACCATTTGACCCACTCTCTTACTATGCCTTCATTCAGCTCTTGGCAATCACAATTCTACTCTGCTGTAGGAGTTGAATGCTATTAGGTTCCAGATATAATAGAAATAATATAGTACTTGCCACTTTTGATGTCTTATTCCACTTAATATAAGTTCCTCGAGGCTCACCTGCCTTGTCCCCAAGGGAAGAATGTCCTAAGGTTGAATTTTGTATCTATATAGATAGAGACATGATAGCTAGATAGATATAGATATCTACATTTAAATAGATATATAGATGTATGATATATATGGCATTATTATTTATGTTACATAATATATTCTATGATATCCATTTAAAAATTTTTTTGTCTTTTTAAATTTTACTTTTGAGAGACCGAGACAGAGAGTGAGCGGGGGGAGGGATAGAGAGAGAGGGAGAACAGAATCTGAGGCTGCTCCAGGCTCTGAGTTGTCAGCACAGAGCCTGATGCGGGGCTCGGACCCACGGATTGTGAGATCATGACCTGAGCTGAAGTCAGACACTCAACCGACTGAGCCACCCCTTATGATATTAATTTTTATATCATACATAATATTATCTATAGATGACACGTTCCATACATACTCTTCCTAGAAAGCAGGGAAATGACAAGGTGATAACAATTCCTGTTTTCTCAAGTGATTAAACTTGAGAAAGTGGTAACTCAAGTGTGGAGGAATTAAACTGATCATATATTGCTGATGAGAGTGTACCAAGTACAGGAAACTGGCATTTACTTGTAAACTCACAACATTTTTCTATCCTGTTTAAAAAAAAAGGCAAACACAACACTTTAAAGTTCCTAGACTTTGAATCTAACCTTCCTTTCTGTATTTTTCAGTTCATCCATATTTCATTCCTGTGGTTGCAAATGTTCTTTCTCAATCCATAGGCAGACAGAAGATGGAAAACGGGTCAGGCCCAGTACCTACATCTTCATGGTTACTGTGGGACGCCTAGTGGGCAACCCACAGAATATTATCTGGATTAAGTCACACCATCTATGTGAAGTCCCCTACAGGGACACCATCGATTCACTGTAAACAGGAAATTAGTGTTCAATCCACATTGCAGTGATTGATTTCTACATATTGTTTTCCTAATGGAGATTGGTTCAGACATTAGTGTATTCCAGAATCTTCTTCCAGTAAACTTTAAAGTGCAATGAAAGCATGTGGTCCTGCAGGATGGTGATGGTGGTCTTAGCTGGGAGTCAACAGTTAACTCACAACAGTGGAACCTACGTGGTATCCTCTTCCCTGGAACTTAGCAGGACTTGTCTGTGTTAACATCGGGTGGTGGGTGTGGGGGGCTCAGGTGTGCTGAGGCTGCGTTTGTGCCACTAAACATGGGTCTCAGGGAGCAGGATCAGCACTTACAAGGAACTGGTGAAAGATGCCCATTCACACACCCCATTCCAAATTGTGGAATCACCATTTCTTCTATGGGACCTGGAACACCAAATGATTTATATGCACGTGAAAACTTGAAGCACAAACTGCCTATCAGCCTGGGTTTACAATAAAGATCCCATGGCGGGTTTTCAGAACCAGCATCACCTGTGCCTTCTGCCAGAGTCCTCTATTGGTCAGGATGAGAGCATGGGTGCTGCTTTAACTATGAGCTCCAGGAGATTCTTATGTGAGGTCAGAGTTAGCATGAGGATTCACAGATGTATTTGGGAGGGCTGTGTCTGGCTTTCAGTTGAAGAGACGATGACAGTCTGTTGGGCATGGACTTGGAAGGGGCAGGTGAGTGCAGCCCAGGTTCCCCATGGTGTGGCAGGATATGTGGCTTTCTGTGGGAAGGAAGGACATCTGAAACCGGGAAGGAGAAACTCACATGGAAGTCGCCATGCAGGAGTTCCATTTTTTCTGAATCTTTCCTGTGACAAAGTAATTGAGAGGGTGACCTTTTGAGGATTTCAGGATTTCTCTGCCTCTGAAATGATGAGAGAAGGTGAAGAGGCTATGCTGAGGCCTTTAAAGGCCTACAGGTATGATTTCTCCACATACTATCACTGCAGAAAGCACTCGAGAGCAGAAGGGAGAGGAAGAAATGGCTACTTCTTAGGTAAATTTTGACTTGACTTAGCTAGGAACTGTGTCCTCATTTCCTAGTGAAATGCTGTGCATTTACAACTTGCAAACCTTACTTCTCTATCTCTGCAGGTCTTGCCTAGCAAATTTGTTTTGGACTAGTCAAATTCAGCTTTTTAGGATATTCCTGAGTTCCATCTCTGGGTTCTCTCTCCATTCTCTATGACCAGGCTGTCTATACAACGTGAGGAATTTCTGTCATGAATTTATGACCTGCAAATTATTGAAAATAACCATTTGGTGACAGCTCAATATGGGGATGTGTTGGGGACCCCAGTAAAGGTTAAGATTATATACTTAAGACCTCTCTGGGTGTGGCATGAGTCTATGTAAACTAGATTAAGGAACATGAACAAATAGGGGTTCATGGTTGCTTCAGTCAGTTAAGTGTTGGGAGTCTTGATTTCAGCTCCTGTCATGATGTCACAGTTTTGAGTTCAAGCCCTGTGTAGGCTACTCACTGTCAGCAGAGTTTGCTTGGCATACTCTTATCCTCTCTTTCCCCCCTCTGCCATACAGTCTCTCTCTTGCTCAAAATAAATAAATAAACTTAAAACAAAAAGAACATGAACAAAGGAATCAGTTGGCTATTTGGCCCTGAATAAGACAGCATTCTGAAAAAAAGCCTTGCTATCTAGACTGTTTAAATGACCGACTATTTAAAATACATTGAAAGGGTGCCTGGTTGGCTCAGTGGTTTAGTATCTGACTTCAATTCATGAGATCTCATGGTTCATGGGTTTTAGCTCTGTGTCAGGCTCTGTGGTGACAGCTCTGTGTGCCTGTTTCAGGTGTGGTTTCTCCCTCTCTCTCTGCCTTTCCCCTGCTCTGACTCTGTCTGTCTTTGTCTCTCTCAAAAATAATAAACATTAAACAATTTTAATAAAATAAAATACATTAAAGATGATAGGACATGGGAGGAATCTGTGGCTTGAAATTTGCCATAATCTTCTATAGTTTCATGATTGGTATCCTATTAAAATTGGTAGGATGTGTTTTTTTTTTTTAACTCCTTTGGAATTCTATCACAATAATGATGAGACCTCCTACAAGCATGAGGCCTCTGATACCAATTTGTCTCATTAGAGCTGATGTTAACATTGTTCATGTGGATCAGGGTCTCTCTGACAGATTCCCCCAGAAAATGAAGTTTCTCTCTTTATTTACAGGGGATCCTAGCCCTTGCAAATAAAGATTTTATATTAGTCCTGGACCTCCTAAGTTGCAATTTTATTTTGTACAGTATGAATGATATATTCTCCCATTATCACTGTTTTAAATTTTCAGCAAAAGGAAACCAGTATCATATAATTACTATATGTTCATGGTCTTAAAATTCTATAATGTGACTTGGCACAAATGACATCATTTCAAGGAAATAATCAGGCATTTTTCCATGTAAGGAAGTATTCATAATATTTTATCTTGACTTAAACCTTCCCCTTCCCTGAGTTTTTCTGTTGCCTTCACTGTGAATTAGTGATAATTCTAGAATCTCCATGGCATAGGATACTGTTGCCCACAGTTTCAAATCTGATATCCCTTCCTTATTTTTGATTCAATAGTACTTAGAAGTGGAATTGAGGCAGCTGAATATTGAAAAGTCTTACTAAGTGTTCCAAAGAGGCCAACAGGAAACAACATTTGGGGAATGAATTCTCGATACACTTCTGTAATGTGTCCTACTCTCTACTGAGCATAGTGCTGGATTTGAAATTGTAGATTTTCCAGCCAGGGTTGTGTAAATTTTTGCTATCAATAGGCCTTGCTGCCTCTAGAGTAGATCTGGTCAGGTTCTTTGGAAAAGGAAAGAGCCCTGTCACATGAAGAGAAAGGAGAGAGGAACCACACACCCAGGTAAGTGGGAATGAATGAAGCAGATGACACAAGTGAGGGACCAAAGTTAAAGGAGAAAACTCAATTTTAAAATGTGGTTTGGGAAGCTCAGCTTCAATGGATTCTAGAAGCCCAGGTTTATTTCGCTGGTCATCACAGAGGTACCTCTCCTATCTCCTCCTTCCTGTGCTCCTCCATCCTCTTAGGCTTACCCTCTGTCCCAATGTCTTCCATGACATTCACAGTAACATTGAAAAGACTTCCATGGCCAGTTAGGGTGTATTTGATTGGGCTGCTTTTCTGTTCATTTTTGGAGCATGTGAAAATCCGTACACATAGGAAGTTTCTAAGTGGAGGCCCTAGTGTGATTTAGTCCTGTCCCACTAGTGAGTGCACTTGTCTCCTGGATACTTACACAATGTCTGGTATAACATCAGGAATGTGAGGTGGACTGATACTCCCCTATCAAATCTTACACAGTGCAGCCCTACCCAAAGAGGCTCCGCATTGAGGAGACCCAGTACTCTGTCCTCAGAAATATACTGGGAGCCTCAGTGTTTATATTGGCCTCACAGGGGAGTCATTGGCCACTTCCTGAAGACCTAATTGATGCTGGGCCCCATTAAGGCCTAAGTGCCAGAATCTTTGGGGTTGGGACATTACAAATGATAGTCAAAAAACTACAATGGAGATTCCAAGGGGAAGGCAAAGCTGAGAATGACATTTTCAACCTTGCTTGTCAAAATTTCATGTATACACAAATCACTTGGGGCTCTAATTAAAAAGAGATTCTGGGGCCCACACTCAGATATCATGACTTCTCTAAGTTTGGATGAAGGTCATTAATTGGTACTTTCAACAAGCATTGAGGTTGCTGTCCCGACTTCATCTCCAGTAGCACTAAGGTAGAGAAAGCAGAAGAGCACACCTGAGTCCCTTATACTTAACCATCTTATCTCAACACAAATACTGCTGTTGCCAGTGGAAATTACTAACAGCTTTTGAGAAGATGTTATTCCCTGTGAATCCCTTGCAAGTTGGAATGGGATTGGTTAAGGCAGTGGTATCTGAGCAAGGCCCTTTGGGGTACACATGTGTGCTCCTCAATCAGAGGGATGTTTATTGAGTATCTACCACATGCTCCAAGTGTATGAGGATGCACTGTGTCCAGGACGCTGGCCTGGGAATCTTACATTGTGCATGTCAATCTTTCCCAAGCCCTGGGAACTGGGGACACGATGTTCATTTTTGCAGGAAGATTGGATTCCTGGTGAGCCTGTGGAGCAGAAAGTGATTCTCTTCTTTTGAATTATCAGTACTCTTGAAAACAATGTTGGATATCATGGCACAAATATAGAGAGCAGATGGGAGACAGAAAGAAAGGGTGGAGTAGAGCCTCTGAGGGAAATTGGATGAGTATCATTTGCATTTATATATTTGGTTAATTTCCATGTGTTGAAAATCAAGGGACACCCCAGGAATGGAAGGTGGATGCTATGTGTTATCTTGGAAAAACTGTTTGAACCAGAAAGATGAAAGGGACTCACCAAATGGTAAGTGCTTTGCCATCCTTTCTCTGAATCTGAGTCTCAGGAATGTGCAACTATCAGTGGACTATTCAGGAAGTTGAGCTGCTAGGAACTCTGTTCTCTGAGCTGTTCTGAGAAGGGGGGATCAAGGACTGGCAGCAGAATTTAATTTCGTGGTAAACACGTCATTTATGAGAGATTCTCTGTCATGACGACAGAGACAATTTATGACGATGCTCTGTCAGTCTCCACAGGCACCATGGAGACAGAAGGACTATTTAAGATGTAAATTCTGGGACAGCTTAGCTGTGCCCACAATGTTAGCCCCGAAGTATGAAACAGGAATCCTTGAACATCATAGGGTCTGCTGCAGTAGTGGGACTGATGGGAACTTGAGCGTTTATATTACACAGAGTGATCCTGGATGGCCAGTTCCTGCTCCCCATCTGCTGAAGGTCACCTGCATTGTGGGAGGTGCCAAGCTTGACGGGTTCACCTGCATTCTCTTTGGCACATATGTGAAGTTTGATAATACCAAAGGGAGAAATGAGAGAAGGCATCAAAAACTCGGTGGGATAACATTGGTGCAAGGGAGGATTGGTCTGTCCAGAGACTCTATCCCTTCTCGTTTGAAATGTAAACTTAGGTGTGTGGGCTTGGTTGAGATGGGATTCAGGACTGGTCCTCTGGAGACCTGCGCAGGTGAAGGGAGAAGCACATGACTGCAGGTTTTGGCCACAGAAGGCCAATGTGTGCCACAAGTCCTCTCTGCACATGTGAAGCACGTGGCCAGAAATTCTACCTGTGCAGGCGCTGTGGGGAGCCATTACCAAGAATGGAATCTGGGAAAGTGAGGGCCAACTCACATCAGTGTCTTATGCGCATGAGCAAATGTGGGCTGGGAGAGGCAGGAAAGGTGTCCTACTGAGTTTTATGCCCATGTTAGGAGTGGGCAAGGTGTTTAGGCCATGTGAGAAAGGTGCTGAAAATGAAAGGTGCTACTGTATTATGTAAAAAGATGAACTGATATATGTTCAAATGTTCAAGAGTTAACCTGACCAGATTTTTTTTCTTCAAATGGTTAAGCATATTCCTTCCATTGGAGATGGTGGTCAGGTTTTTATAGAGATGATGTGGAAGCAAAGGAAGGACAGTGCTTGACTGGATAAACCTTCCTTAGTGGTGCTTATTTTTGGGATGCAATTGTAAGCAAAGAGAAACTGCCCCATAACTAATATCAGAAACCTTACAGAGGGGTATTATGGCTGAAAGGACAAATAACTTCTTTGGAGATTAAAATACCAGTTAGCAATGTATATTGAAAAGCATATGAGGAAGAAAATGCAGTGTATAATAGCAAACGGTTAGAAAACAGGTTACTGTAAATTATCCTGTACATGTTGGTTTTGACAAACTATAGTCTCCTGGTTACAGGAAAGAACCATGAGTTTCATCAAAATAGTGTTCTCCCTCACACATCAAAATCTGAAAACAAGAGGTCCTTCTGAAATTGTCATTTAGCATCCCCCCCCAATTACAGAAATAGGTTTTTGAATATCAGCTAGTCATTTAGAGAACCTTTAAGATACAGATGTTCAGAAACCTTACACAAGCTCTAATTGAGGAACCTACAGATACACCAACATTTATGGGAAAAAGTGTTGGTTTGGAAAGTGGAAAGTACCACATTAGTTACAGAAACACTCTATTCATGTCCTTCTAAAACCAACCTGGAGGGAAAACCTTAATGTGTTCTTCTAAACACCATATAGCTAAAAACCCTCCACAAATGACCCCCTATTTCATAATGACCTTTGCTGTGTCCTATTAGAGACCTTGGCTTAGTCTATTTGTCTGATGGAAGCATAGCTACCTGGCTTTCCTTTGGTTTCTGTTTGCATGGAATACCTTTTTCCACACCAGCACTTTCAGTCTTACTGTGTTCCTAAAGCTGAAGTGAGTCTTTCTCTTTATTTTTAATGTTTTTTTTTTACTATTCTATTTTTGAGAGAGAGAGAGAGACAGCATCAGCTGGGGAGGGACAGAGAGAGAGAGGGAGACACAGAATCCAAAGACAGGCTCCAGGCTCTGAGCTAACTGTCAGCACAGAGCCCAATGCAGAGCTTGAACCCACAAACTGTGAGATCATGTCCTGAGCCAAAGTCAGACGGTTAACCGACTGAGCCACCCAGGTGCCCCTGATGTAAGTCTCTTGAAGGCGCTTTATAGGTGTGTCTTGCCATTTCTTTCCATTCAACTGATCTGCATCTCTTGATTGAATAATTTAATCCATTTATACTTAATTTATTTACTTATTTATTTTAAATTCAAGTTAGGTAACATAAAGCATAGTATTGGTTTCAGGAATACTACCCAGAGATTCATATGACACCCAGTGTTCATCTCCAGAAATGTCTTCTCCAATGCCCATCACTCATTTAACTCATCACCCCACCCACCTTTGCTCCAGCAACCCTCAGTTCTCTATATTTAAGAGTCTCTTGTAGTTTGTCTCCTTGTCTGTTTTTATCTAGTTTTGCCTTTTTCATCTGTTGTGTTTCTCAAATTCTACATAATGAGTGAAATCATATGATATCTGTTTTCTCTGACTGACTCACTTCACTTAGCAAAATACCCTCCAGTTCCATCCAGTTCCTTCCACATTGTCACAAGATTTCGTTATTTTTATTGCGAGTAATAGTCCAGTTTGTGTGTGTGTTTGTGTGTGTGTGTGTATACAAAATATATATATTGTCATATATATGACCTCATATATATGACATCTCCTTTATTCATTAGTTGATAGACATTTGAGTTCTTCCAATAATTCTGCTATTGTTGATAGCACTGCTGTAAATTTTGGGGTGAATGCACTCCTTTAAATCAGCATTTTTGTATCCTTTGGATAAGAAAATTGTAGTGTTAATTCTGCATTATAGGGTAGTTCTATTTTCAAATTTTTGAGGAATCTACATACTGTTTTCCAAAGCGTTTGCACCAGTTTGCATTCCCCTCAACAGTGCAAAAGGGTTCGCCTTTCTCTACATCCTTGCCAAAATCTGTTGTTTCTTGATTTGTAAATTTTAGCCATTCCATTTCTTTTGTTCTTTAAGTTTATTTATATGTAGAAAGAGAAAAGAGACAGCATGAGTGAAGGAAGGACGGACAGAGAGGGAGAGAGAGACCATCCCAAGCGGATTCCACACTGTAGAGCAGAGCTTCACATGGGGCTTGAACCCACGAACTTGTGAGATCAAACCTGAGATGAAAGGAAGAGTTAGAAGCTCAACAGACTGAGCCACCCAGATGCCTGTAATTTATCCATTCTGACATATGTGAGATGAAATCTCATTGTGGTCTTGATTTGTATTTTCCTGATGATGAGTGATGTTGTGTGCCTTTTCAGGTGTCTGTTAGCCATCTGGATGTCTTCTTTGGAAAAGTGTGTTTTCATTTCTTCTGCCCACTTCTTCACTGGATTATTTGGTTTTTCAGTGTTCATTTTGGTAACCTCTTTCTAGATTTGGATAGTAACCCTTATCTGATATGTCAATTGCAAATATCCTCTCCATTCCATCTTTTGCCTTTTAGTATTGTTGATTATTTCCTTCCCCTTCCCTGTGCAGAAGGTTTTTTTGTTTTTTTGTTTTTTTTGTTTTTTTTTTTGTTTTTTTTGTATGAGGTGCCAATAGCTCGTTTTCCTTTTTATTCCCCTGGCCCAGAAACATGTCAAGTAAGAATTGACTCTGGCCTAGGTCAGAGAGGTTTCCTGAATATTTCTCCTATAGGATTTTGGTGATTTCCTGTCTGATATTTAGGTATTCTATTCATTTTGAATTTATTGTTGTGTATGGTATAAGAATCTTGTCCAGTTTCATTCTTCTGCATGTCACTGTCCAGTTCCCCCAGCAGCATTTGGTGAAGAGCTTGTCTTTTTTCCATTGGATACTCTTTCCTGTTCTGTCTCAGATGAATTGGCCATATATTTGTGGGACTGTTTCTGCATTCTCTCTTCTATTCCATGAATCTATGTGTCTGTTTCTGTGCCAGTACCATACTGTCTTGAAGATTACAGCTTTGTAATACATTCTAAAGTCCAGAATTGTTATGCCTCTCCCCATGGTTTCCTTTTAGCACATCGTTTTGACTATTCAAGTCTTTTGTGGTTCCATACAAATTTTAGGATCGTTCTAACTCTTTGAATAATGCTTGTGTTCTTTTTCTTAAAATATTTTAATGGTTTTTATTGATTTTTGAGAGACAGAGACAGTGAGAGCAGGGGAGGGTCAGAGAGAGAGGGAGACACAGAATCTGAAGCAGGCTCCAAGCTCTGAGCTAGCTGTCAGCAGAGAGTTCGATGCAGGACTTGAACCCACGAACCGTGAGATCATGACCTGAGCCAAAGCCAGCTGTTCAACCGAGACACCCAGGTGCCCCATTGCTTGTGTTCTTTTGATAGAGATGGCATTGAATATGTTAATTGCATTGGGTAGTATTGACATTTTAACAATATTTGTTCTTCTCCAAGAGCATGAAATGTTTTTCCATTTCTTTTTGTCCCCTTGAATTCCTTTCATAAGCTTTCTCTAGTTTTTGCGTACAACTTTTTTACATCTTTGGTTAGGTTTATTCCTAGGTACCTTTGTGCTTTGGGTGTAATTATAAATAAGATAAACTCCTTGATATTTCTTCTGCTTCTTTATAGATGTGTAGAAATGGAAGTGATTTCTGTACACTGATTTTATATCCAGTGAGTTTGCTGAATTCACATATCAGCTCTAGCAGTTTTTTTGTGGAGTGTTTCAGTGTTCTATGTAGAGAGATTATCCTGTCATCTACAAAGAGTGAAACTTTGACATCTTCCTTGCCAAATTGGAAGTCATATTTCTGTTTCCTTTCTGATCACTGAGCCTAGGACTTTGAGATCTATGTTACACAACAGTGGTGAGAGTGGACATCTGTGTCATGTCCCTGGTCTTAGAGTAAAAGCTCTCTGTTTCTCTGCATTGAAGATGATATTAACCATGGAGCTTTTCCTCTATCAAAAGTATCCTATGGTACTTAGCCTTTATTTATTAACTTAAGTATAGTTTATCACATTAATGTCCCTATAGTGAACCATATCTGCATCCCAGAAATAAATCCCACTTGATCATGATGAATCATTATTTCTTCTTAAATGTTTGTTTATTTATTTTCAGAGAGACAGAGACACAGAGAAAGACGGAACTTGCAGGGGAGGGGCAGAGAAAGAGGGAGAGGAAATCCAAAATAGGGTCCATAGTCTCATTGTAGACTCAACATGGGGCTAGAACTCATGAACTGTGAGATCTTGATGTGAGCCACAATGAAGAGTCAGACACCCAAGTAACCGAGCCACCCAGGTGCCCCAAATAATTGTTTTGATGTACTGTGGCACTCCATTTGCTAGTATCTTGTTGAATATTTCTGAATCCAAGTTCCTCAAGGATATTGGCCTCCTTTTTAGATAGGTCTTGGTCTGACTTTATAATCTATAATCATGATAATGCTAGCTTCATAGAATGTGCTTGGAAACTTTCCTTCCTTTTCTGTTAGAACATTTTGAGGAAAATTGGTATTAACTCTCTTTTAAATGTCTGTTAGAAATTCCCTGTGAAGCCATCTGGCTCAGTCCTCTTTTTTTTTTTTCCATAATATTTTATTGTCAAATTGTTTTCCATACAACACCCAGTGCTCTTCCCCTGAAGTGCCCTCCACCATCACCACCACCTCTTCCCCCCTCTTCCCCCTCAACCCTCAGTTCATTCTCAGCATTCAATAGTCTCTCAAGTTTTGCATCCCTCTCTCTCCCCAACTCTCTCTCCCTCCTCCGCTCCCCTTGGTTCTCCATTAGGTCTCTCTTGTTTTCCTGCCAGTCCTCTTATTTGTAGTGGGATGTTTAAAACAAACTCAATTTCTTGACTGGTAATGACCCTGTTTAAAAGGACCCTTTCTTCCTCTTTGAGTTTTCATAGTTTGTTTTGGGGAGTTTTTCCCTTTCTTCCTGATTGTCCCATTTGCTGCATATAATTCTCATAGCATTCTCTTATATTTGTTTGTACTTCTGTGGTGTTTGTTGTGATCTCACCTCTTTCCTTCATGATTCCATCTATTTAGGTCCTCTTGGTTTTCTTTTTGAGATGTCTGGCTAGGATTTTATCAATTTTGTTTATTTTTCAAAAAAAAAAACTGCTCTCAGTTTCATTGATCTACTCTACTGTTTACCTTGGATTCTGTATTATTTAATGCTTTCTAATCTTTATTATTTCTTTTCTTCTGCTAGTTTTGAGCTTAATTTGCTGCTGCTTTTCTATCTCTTTTAGGTATAACATTAGGCTGTGTATTTGGGACATTTTTTGCCTTTTGAGATAGGCCCAAATTGCAAATAATTTTCCTCTCAAGATTGCCTTTGCTGCATCCAAATGGTTTGGACTGTCTTGTGTTCATTTGTGTTTGTTTCCATGTATTTTTAAATTCCTATAATTGCCTAGTTAATGCATTCATTTTCTTTTTTAGTAGGCTGTTTTTTACTCTCTATATTTTAGGGCTTTCCAATTTTCTTCTTGTGTTTGATTCCATGTTTCATCGTGTTGTGGCATGAACTCAGTCTTTTTACACCAGTGGAAGACTGATTTGTGGCTCCATATGTCATCTATTCTGGAGAATGTTTTATGTGCATATGAGGAGAATGTGTCTTCTGTTGCTTTAGGATGAAATGTTCTCAGCAGATCTGTTTAAGTCCATTTGGTTCAGTGGTCATTGAGAGTCATTGTTTCCTTGTGGATTTTCTGCTTCATGATCTGTCCATTGCTTTGTGTAGGATATTAAGGTCTCCTGCAATTATGATATTATTGTCAATATTTGCTTATGTTTTTATTGATTTGTGTGTTTGAATGGTCTCAATGTGGGGGCCTATATATTTATAGTTGTTAGCTCTTCTTGATGGATAGCCATTTGGATTATGATAGAATGCCCTTCTTCACGTCTTGTTGCAGTCTTTATTTTATTTTATTTTATTTTATCATTTTTTAGCATTTTATTTTATTTATTTATTTATATTTTTTATACAATTAATTTTTTTAACATTTGCAATTATTTTCCATCATTTACAATACAGTAGTTACAATGACACTCCAAACAGAAAAGCAAAGTAAAAAATCAAAACCCCCACTTCTATTTCATGTAATTAGACTTATACAGAAATTAGAAGGTTAGGTACCAACTAGTTAATCACCTAATTTCACAGCTATCTGAAGTGGCAATTGTAATATAGCAGCTTATCTATG
>NC_043704.1:58617644-58620410 GCF_006229205.1 Suricata suricatta
GCGTTGGGCTGGAGCTCCCGCCTCTCCTGCCCATCCCGGGCTGGCCCGTTTTCCAATCTCCCCAGTTCGCACTCACTCACTCAGGTATCCTTCAGGTTCTCTTCCTTCTGGAGTCCGTATTTTCTCCTTCCGCACTTGCAGATGAGAGTAATGTCCTTCTCAGTTCGATCGATGGGGCAGACGAAGTTTACAGAGCTCCTTTCCTCTCCGCCATCTTGACTCCTTCCCTAAATATGTCTTCTTAAACCAACAACCAGAATAACCAGACTAGAGGGGTAAAAGATAAGGAAAAAAGAAAGGGGGAAAACAAAAACAACTAAACAATTCTCTATCTATCTATCTATCTATCTATCTATCTATCTACCTATCTACCTAATTAGAATTGCAAAACCGCTTGGTATTAGTCACAGTGCTGATTTGGAAGAGGGGCTGTCTGGTTGGTCAGCATCAATCCCTCTCCATTAGACAGCATTATAGGGAAGGAGGTATGTGATTTGGGGTAGGCAGGTCTGCCACCACGGTAGGCCCCTGCAGTCTGTTCCCTGAAACCCTAGCTTTTGGTGATGGGAGAAAAATGGTGACAGCCCAATCTCTCTTCCACAGACCGGCTGTCCCAAAACACTCTGTTCAGGCAGTCCTCACTGTGCTTCATTGACTCCTGTGCCTCCCTGAAGCTTCTCTGGGATTTAAACCCCGTTGACTTAGAGTCCCGCTCCCTACAACCCAGTTTCTGGGAAATGTTGCTGGTTTGGGGGAAGTTCTGATCCACATGGCCCATAAATGGCTCGGGCTGGTGTGCACATGCAATCTTTGTCCTTTGAAATGTTATACACAGCACTACTAGGAGGGGATTAATTTCTCCCACTGCAGACTGCGTCTCTGAACTAGTTACCCAGCCTGGGACTGGCTCCCCTCCTCTGCAGGTGTGTGAAAGGGGCAGCCGGCCCCAGTGCAGAGAAAGCCCCGCAGTTAGAGATGGGATCTTTCTCCATTCAGATCAGTGGCTTTTCTCTTGTCCAGATATAGTCCTATCCTTCCCCAGCCTCTCTTTCTCTTCCTTTTCTCTCTCCACAAAAGGAGACCCTGCCTCTCCTTTCTTCCACCACCCATTTTCTCTCTCCCCATTTGCATTCATGCACCTATGACTGGTCAAGTCCTCCTGATGGGTCCCTGTAGGTGTCTCTTTCACTTTGCTGCCCAGACTCGGAGTTCAAAGTCCTTTGGCCTCAACATTGCTGTGTTTGAGTGATGAGGGGGCTTCGGATCTCCTTACTTCTCTGTCATGTTGGATCTCTCTCTTAGATTTTCCAGTTTTTCAAAATTGGAATTGTAATAAAAATTCTTTGATGTGGTAGTTCAGTTTTTAGTAGCAAATGTCCACACAGATCTTATTAAAACTGAGACTTATTTGAATACCTTTAAAAAAATTTTATTGTGTGATCAATTTCTAACCATTTTCAGATGCACTAAGTATGAAAGTTGGTGTATAATTGTTGGAAGATATCCAAGTAGGTAAGAGAATATATTTTGGAACTCTGAATGTGAAACCAAGAATGTTCATTGCGAGGGATGTTAAGTAATCTCACATGGTTGTGGGTGTGGATTGGCCAATGTTAGAATAATATTTTGAATAAGAACTGCAAAAATCCTACTGCTATATGATTGAGTGTATAAAGTAATGCGTGATCCTTATAAAAGGAACATTGGTAATTGTCACTTACTTGCACAATGTCTCTCATGCTGTCAAAAAGGTTATCTTTTAATAGTTTGCCAAGTTTTTTCTAATTCATCTCAGTAGGAATCTGTTAGTCTGATTTACCTAAACCTCTATTAATAGAAACAGAACATACAATTCACTTTTCAAAAATATCAAGTATTTTTGTTATTTTTAGAATCAATTATCTAGTCTAAAATTTTCACTTACCAAATTGCATGATTTGACAAGGAATTGTTTCAAAATTTTTTAAAATTTCCAAATGTTTAATTTTGGGTCCAGTCTAAATAGACTATTTATACAGAGTGGGTCCACTCTATAAACAGAGTCCCGTAAACAGATACGACAATTAAAGTGAGTAATTGTGTACAGACGTTAATATGTGTTTATGGCTTCCGTATTAAATATTTGGAATACAAATGTGCAAGAGATAGTGTTCCGATTAACAGCACATTTCCAAATAATAATGATAACGTTGGTAAGTAACTCTTCTGAAAGCCCTCTTGTGAGATAGCTTGTTCATAATTAAAGTTGTGAATAATGAATCCTGAATATATGAATAACAGCCACGAAGAGTGCTTTAATGCAGATATGTAAAAATGCTCAATGCCAGTGGTTAATTCTTAGTGTACTATCACGAGTCCTAAATGACTGGGAGTTGAGAAAGTCACAATTTTTATGCCAATTTGTGATAAAGCTCACACAGGAGGAAATTGAATTGCTGTGGGAGAAGGCATGAAGTCATGGCTTGGACAATAGCATTGTTTGCAATGTAGGCTACAAATCCAATCAGTAGGAAAGCTCTTACTATTATGCTTGTTGAGAATAATGCTATAACAGGAATTAAATCATCTTTGAAGAAAAGAAATCAAGAATGGAGCCCAACCCAGCTGGTTTTATGGATGCTATCATAATTAATCCTAATAAAGCTAAATTGCTAAAAGAACTTAATATAATGTAAGTTTATGGTTTGTTGGTTATAATTTAAAATATTTGTAATATAAATAGCATTGAGATAAAAGCTATTTATTTTCAGGTTTTTAATTTTTTTT
>NC_043704.1:58620510-58621700 GCF_006229205.1 Suricata suricatta
GGATGCTATCATAATTAATCCTAATAAAGCTAAATTGCTAAAAGAACTTAATATAATGTAAGTTTATGGTTTGTTGGTTATAATTTAAAATATTTGTAATATAAATAGCATTGAGATAAAAGCTATTTATTTTCAGGTTTTTAATTTTTTTTCTGTTTTTTATCTATTTTTGAGAGACACAGAGAAACAGCATGAGCAGGGGAGGGCCAGAGAGAGAGGGAGACATAGAATCTGAAACAGGCTACAGGCTCTGAGCTAGCTGTCAGCAGAGAGCCTGACATGGGACTTGAACCCAGGAACCGTGAGATCATGACCTGAGCTGAAGCTGGATGCTTAACCAACTGAGCCACCCAGGTGCCCCTATTTTCAAGTTTTTAATAGACTAACTATTGACAAGGAGGGTGAAGACAAAATTTAAGATCTATGAGAAATGTAGGCTTATTTCAAATACTTTTTATTTTTATTTTTTCAAATAATTTTTAAATAATTGAAGGCTATTTAAGCTAATTATGAAGTTATATAAATTATAGTTAATATAAAACAAGTTTTTTGACAGGTCATTTTATTGTTAGTAATATTAGTGTGGATATAAAAATAATTAACATTAATGTAGGATAAAATATTGGGCATATGAGACCGTATGTATTTGACCCTATTACTAAAAATGCAAACCCTACATTGAAATCTCAAGCTACAAATGCTAATAAAATAAATCACCTACATCAATTGCTAGTAATAAAAATTATGCATGCGTCTTTTTTGTTTTAATTTTTTTTAGGTTTTATTTATTTTTGAGAGAGAAGGAGAGACAGCATTAGCAGGAGAGGGTCAGAGAGAGAGGGAGACAGGGAGACACAAAATCCCAAGACAGGCTCCAGGCTCTGAGCTAGCTCTCAGCACAGAGCCCGACGTGGGGCTCAAACCCACAAACTGTGAGATCATGACCTGAGCCAAAGCCGGATGCTCAACCGACTGAGCCACCCAGGCGCCCTGCATGCGTCTTCTACAAATCTATGTTCTGGGAAATCTTTACCTCTCCAAGAAATTTATCATCAGAAATCATTGTCTAAGGCAAATGCCACTTCTGTGCTGTTCCCCATACATTTAACCATAAATAAAGCTGACTCTCAGGTCTGTGCAGAGATGCCCGCTTGGTGATTAGAAAGAATCTCATAGCTCTCTCATCCCTC